>NC_056725.1:1976930220-1977037720 GCF_019279795.1 Protopterus annectens | reverse complement strand
CTGGGTTATGAATCTGTCCCTCCAGCATGTCCTATTTATTTCAGTGCTGAGGTTCAAGTCTCTCGAGCACGTAGCTTGATGGGATATGGATTTTCTGAGGTGCAGCATGTCCATTAATTTCGGGTTGGACATGGCTTTATACGTCAGGCACAGATCACCTCTGAGCAGGTGGTATGCCACTGAGTAGAGCTGGAGTTTCTTTAACCGGGCAGCATATGGCATCTGTTTGAGCCTGTTGATCCTCTTGGTGAGGTACTTTTGGGGTCTTTCCAGTTGCTGCAGGTTTCTAGTAAGGTACATCCCAAAAGGGGCATTGTACTCAATTATGGGCCTGATGAGGGATGAGTAAAGAGGCACGATGACCTCCCTTGATCTAGATGTGAATCCCTTCATGATTAGGTGGGCAATATAAAATGTTTTTCTAACCACTTTGGCCATGTGGTTGTCAAATGAGAGATTGCTATCAACTTGGGTCCCCAGGTCCCTAATTACTTCTTCTGTACTTAATGGATTACCACCTATGTGGCAATTTGTGGGCACTTTGTTTTTGCCAAAGGGGATGACTATACACTTTTTGGCATTTAGCTTGAGGACATGGCTCTGGCACCAGTTGTATGTTTCTATGAGGCCCTTTTGGAGGATGCTTGTGTCGGCTGAAGAGTCGATTATGGCACCCAGTTTGCAGTCATCTGCGAACTTGGTCAGCCACAGTCCTTCTGTGTTTGCCTGTACCTCCGAGAAATATATACCGAACAAGAGAGGTCCCAGGACTGAGCCTTGTGGGATGCCACTTGTAACTGGTTTGGAGTCTGACATGGCTCCAGCAATTCTAACCATGTGGGTTCTGTCCTTGAGCCAGTTTGCAACCCATCTAGTGACATAGGGGGTTATATTTAAGCTGGTGAGCTTATGTATAATGCCCGAGTGGGGTATTGTATCAAAGGCTTTTGTGAGGTCCAGGTAGGCTGTGTGGACCACCTTCCCCTCATCAATGGCCTTGGTGACTGTTTCAAAGAAATCAACCAGGTTTAAGAGGCAGGATCTGCCCTTAACAAAGCTGAACTGGGTAGGATCCCGTGTCTGTAGGTCCCCAATATCTTTATTTATGAGGTCCATGATGATCCTTTCCATAGCTTTGCAGACCAAGCTAGTCAGGCTTATGGGGCGATAGTTTCCAGGATCCGTTGAGGCACCACATTTGTGGAGAGGGACTACTGTTGCTGTACGCCACTCTATGGGTACATATCCTGTAGTAAGGCTGAGATTGAACAGTAGTTTTATGTTTGGGTTTAGCTCTTCTTGGAGTTCATGTAGGACACAGCCCAGGACACCGTCTGGTCCCATTGATGCTGTGTTTTTTGCTTTGGAGAGGGCGGCTCTTACCTGAGCATCTGAGATGTCAGGGGGGCAGCACTCTGCTGGGATAGATATTCGCCCTTTTGGTGGGGGGAAGTTTGTTCTGAACCTGTCAGCTAGGATGTTGGCAATGTCTGTGGGTTCAGTGTATTTTTTGTCATTTTGGACTAATTCTGAGCATATCTGGGAAATCCCACCCAGGTTCCTAACATAACTAAAGAAAGCCTTGTGATTATCCTTAGTGTCCTGTACAATATTTCTCTCGAAGCTGGCCTTAGACGATTTTATGAGTGCCCGTAGTTTTTTGCTAATACTGATCAGAGATGCCTTCCCTTTTTGGGATTTTGCTCTATCATGTAGTAGCTTCCTCCTTCTATTGTATAGTTTCTTTATGGCTGGGGTCCACCAGACAGGACATCTGCCTTTGGAGGATTGGGTCTTGGTTTTATATGGGATTGCATGATCCATGCATTCCTGAAGGTGTTCATAGAATGCATTTATAAAGGATTCTGTGGTCTGGGCCGTATTTTCCACAGGCCCGGAGGCTTTGAAGGATTCCACCTAGGTTTTGAGGAGTGTGAAATTTGCTTTAGAGAAGTTTTTCACTGTGGTTTTCTGGTCAGGGGGTGGGGTCGGGATGTGAATATCCAGTGAGATTAGTTTATGGTCTGATCTTACTAGTGAGGGTTACACTTCTGGTCTGGAGCATAGAGTCCCCATGTTGGTAATGATCAGGTCCAGTATATTTTCCCCTCTTGTGGGATTGGTAACAAGTTGTTCCATAGCATTTGAGTTTATAAATTCTAGGAACCTTTGGGCTAGGGTGTTAGAGCTAGAGTAATGCTCCCAGTCTATGTTTGGGTAGTTGAAGTCGCCCAATATAATGGTGTTTGGAGAGACCTTCATATTTTCCAGTGTTCTCAGGAAGGACGAGTGGGGTTCCTGGGTTTGGGAGGGTGGTCTGTAACAGGCAATAAACTGGAAGGCAGTTTTACCCACTGTTAGTTGCACATGGATAGTCTCTGATGCTTCGTGCTGTGCCACCAACCTGGAGGTGTGGGTATCTTTGATGAATATTGATACTCCCCCTCCTTTTGTGTTTCGGTCCAAGTTTTGTGGCCAAAAAGCATGGTATGAGGTATAACCTGGTAGTGCTGGGGTGCTCTCGGGAGCCTTGAACCAGGTTTCTGTTTCTGCACAGATATTGATGTTCTCCATGCTAAGGAGAGTTTCAAGTTCATACATCTTGAGGTTTAGACTTCTGGCATTGAGTAGCATTACTCTTAGTTTCTTATCCCTTGTGATACCTATGGAGGTGGGTTTGTCTTTTGAGCCTTGCCTAAAAAAAGGCACTATGGGGGTAGCAAGAGCCTTTGCCAATATCCGAAAGCCCAGGGGTGACAGGTGCAAGCCGTCCCTAGCGAAGCATCGTGGCTTGTCGAGCATGTCATCCCAGGCTGACAGGCATTGGATCCCCTTTGAATGACACCAATACTTAAGCCAATTGTTGAAATTGATCATCTTGTCTTCATATTGTGGCATCGTTCTTGGTGAGGGTAAGATGCTACTCAAGGTCAGGGTCATACCGGCCTGGGCTACATGCTCAGAGAGCTCCTCTATGTCTCTTTTCATGTAGTCCAGGGAGGTATGTTCTGGTCATTCACACCAGTATGGACAATGACTGAGTCATATTTGTACTTGCCTTGAAGTGACCTGAGTGCGTGTGTTATGTGGCGGATCCTAGCGCCCGACAGGGAGCTCACAGTGACCTTCACCTTGTTCAGCCTGGTGAGTGGGATGTCAGTGTGCCTGATGATAGAGTCACCTATTACAAGTGTATCAGGTGTGTTGTTTAGCCTTAAGGGCTGTGACTGTTCGGCACACTGGCTTTGTGAGCTATGTGTTGCACGTGTTTTGTTTTGGGGTAGCAGTTGCTTGGGTGTCTGCTTTGGAGGTCTCTGCTGCTTAGGCAGATTTTTATTTAGAGCCTCCGAGCATGTTTTTGTGTGTTTATGTGTTTGGTTTGCTGTTGTGGTAGGTCTATGTGAGACTGGAATTGTAGTGAGTGTGGTTTCCTTCTCCTCCTGACTGGTTATGCCAGTACTGAGTTGAGAGAGCTTAACCTCCAGTTTGGCTATATGGTTGCATCTTTCACATGTGTTGGAATTTGTTGGGAGGAGGAGAGGGTTGTCTGTGTACATGAGGCAGTTGTAACATTGCCTCAAGATTCCCAGATTCACCATCTGGACCGGAGAGGAGATTGACAACTGACCTTTGGACATGCTAGAACAGTATTGGGAATTTCTTTATAATTGAAGAAAAAGGGTCAATGGGGAACAAGGTACTCAAGGGGAGTTTGTGAGGGTGTAGTGCTTTTAATTTTTTAGTGCTGACTTAGTGAGCAAGTGCCAGGTAACTTAAATGCAATGTGTTACAGGTAACTTAAATGCAAAAATGACAAACAGTAACTTTCTTTCAAGTGAAACAAGGAAATAAGTTCAGTAAGCAATGCAGATATCACTAGGGATCTACAGAAGCGCTGAAAAGCTGTGTTTTAGGTGGAATTAGTGTTTCAGGGAAATAACAAGCAAACAAACAACAAGTATACAAACAAAGCTAGATTCAGCAGGCCTGGATCTAGTCTATGCTACAGCAAACAAGGTGTACCAATTTCAGTAAGAAACAGTTCAAATATGCAGGCACTATAAGCCTTTAACCAGAAATTCCCAGCTCAGAAGGGCAGAGTCCAGCCTCTCCTCCCACAAGAGTGCAGACCACGAACCTTCTTAATGTAAAATAACTGGCCTGAAGCCCAAGTGCTTAAACCAGAACTAATATTCTTTTAGAATAACAGACACTGAGCCCTCAATCAGCAGTTCCCAACTTAGAAGGATGTAAGCTACCTGTCCTGCCACCACAGTGCAGGCCACAAACCTTTCTAATGTAAAACAACTGGTCTGAAGCCCAAGTGCTTAATCCAAAAGACTTAGAATGATAGCTACACTTTAATCAAGTTACTACCAAGCAGTAATAAATACAATTGAATACTTTAAAGAATGCCTGGATTAGTGCTCAAGTTATACAAACAAAGCTAGATTCAGCAGGCCTGGATCTAGTCTATGCTACAGCAAACAAGGTGTACCAATTTCAGTAAGAAGCAGTTCAAATATGCAGGCACTATAAGCCTTTAACCAGAAATTACCAGCTCAGAAGGGCAGAGTCCAGCCTCTCCTCCCACAAGAGTGTAGACCACGAACCCTCTTAATGTAAAATAACTGGCCTGAAGCCCAAGTGCTTAAACCAGAATTAATACACTTTTAGAATAACAGACACTGAGCTCTCAATCAGCATTTCCCAACTTAGAAGCATGTAAACTACCTGTTCTGCCACTACAGTGCAGACCACAAACCTTCTTAATGTAAAACAACTGGTCTGAAGCCCAAGTGCTTAAACTAAAAGGCTTAGAATGAGTTACACCAAGCAGTAATAAATACAATTGAGTACTTTTAAGATGACACAAAAGCAAAATAACGTAGGAAGAAACACAAATACAGTAAAAGCAGATAATTTTTTTTTTTGCCTGCAATCTGGCCCTACATATACCCCCATAATGTCAGCCTGTGTCCATATGTGGCACCTGTCTGTGTTGTAGCAAGGCAGAACAGTGCAGCTGTGCAAGAAGGTGTTGTGAGATTGTGGACCTGATGTCTGAATGTACCCCATATATAGGTATGCATATGTGTACATATAAGTGTATATATATATATATATATATATATATATATATATATATATATATATAATGTATATATATATATATATATATATATATATATATATATATATATATATATATATATATATATATATATATATATATATATATATACATGTATGTCCACAAATATACAGATAACCATGTGTAGACATATTTATAAACACATATATACAATATCAGATATATCTACATATATAGATATATACCTATATGCTCATGTTTACATATATACAAACCAAACACACACACAAGCATATATGTATGTAACTACATGTCCCTATTATTACCATCACAGTGCTGCATGCTATGTGTGAGGAAACAGCACAGATAGCAATACACACGGATATCTACAGCTGTCAGTGTGTGCAACATGGATGGGTATGTCACATGTGATCCCCTTTTTGGTACCTCATTGCCCTTATCTGTGAAGTATGGAATGGGGATATGGGGAAGTATGGCAGGTATAGTTGTGGAGGTGGACAGGGTTGGTTGATATAGAGGACAGCCTACAGGGGTGGTATGTGACACATGTGGTGGGTAAACACCCTGGATGGTGTGTGTGATCTGTGATGTGGATGCCCCATGGGCCCCAATATGGAGACAATGGGAACAAGCCTCCCACTCATTGCTACTCATGACAGCAGTCCATGTCCCGAAGGTGCGTGGCCTGGAGGCTGAGCAGGAGGAGCATATGGGACCTGCGAATGTGTAGTGGGTGCCTCAAGGTGATGTAGCACATCCCATATGTGTCTGTGGAGCCTGTTATGGAACAAACCCTCGATCTGAACTCAGGAGACAAGAATATGTCTGTGTGTGCCCTGGGGGGGGCAACATCCCCTGAATTGGTTCCACCTGAACGTATTGCTGGACCAGTACATGAGGAGTCCCCAAGATGGGTCACACATGTGATGTGGCCTGGTAACATGGGCAGATGAGTTTAGAGAGGTGGCTCTGCTGGCCAATAGTACATATACATACTATTGTGTCTCTGTTATAGAACATATGTTGGTAGTAATAGTCTACACAATCCTGATACATGTCCAACAGCATGCATAGATAACCCAATAACACAGAATGTCAGATGTGCAGCAACCACATAGCAAGCATACCACATGCATATATGGAACCATAGTGGCCCTGACAATGGCATGCTGGTGAATAATCTGTAACAGGCCAGCAATGATAGTGTATACACAGGGAACATGGGTACAAACACATTGCACAAAGTGTGGTACAATACAATATCTGCCCCACTGTTAGGTAAGCTGTTGCCATTCCTATTGAGTTGTGTGTACAGTTTGTTATCGCTGATATGGTGGGGGGTGACAGTGATGTGCATTAAGAACTGTGGTAACCTTGCTGCATGACTTGCTCACACCTGTGTCCATCTTTATGTCTTTCAGGCAAGATGTCCCATGGAAGGTTTCTGGCGTACTCAGCAGCAGAAAACAACATTCTGGTGAATCACCTCATACAGCACTACCCTGTATTGTTTTGTCAAAGGAAAAATATACTTTTAAAATTATCAATACACGGTAGGTTCAGGTTAAAGCACTTTAATCTTGCAGCAAGGAGACAAAAACGTGCTAATACAGAGTTTGTCTAACTAGAATCAGGAAATGCAGGCATTTTTATACATTTTCTAATAAGACATTGCCTACCAAGCTGACGTAGTAAATCACAAGTTTTAACATCATCATTTCATAGTGCTTGTTTATATGATTTTCTGCTTGTGCTATCAATTTCTGTGAGAAACTTCATAAGAAAAACAACGTGGCCTTGGCTACCACCGGTTAGATATATGCAATGTTACCATTCAAGGTACTATGGCTAATTTGAGCACAAAGCAAGTATAGATTGCAGTTCATTTCTCCAACAGTCCTTTGTCTGTGTTATCTCTTCCTCCTGTAGCTGTGCATGTTCTCATACTTTGAACAGAGCTAATTGTTCAAAATCATTACATTACAGAATATGACATTGTTCATTCATTTCTTCCTGACCTAGCAGATAATCACCTGCTTCTCAAGTACATTTCCAAAAGGCATAAACATGAATATTGCTGTGCTAGCAATTACTAGGTCAGAGGGCATCTTGCAAGTTTCAGAAAGCACACTGCAGTTTCAAAAGCATCTTTTAGTCTCATATGAAATGCAGCTGTATATAAAATAGTGCATATAAAATAGAATGAAAAACGTGTTAACTCATTTAGTTTCTAATTAGCATTAAGCACACACATTAATACATATTTTTTCTAACATTTGCCCCCTGTTAATACTTTTTAATTCTATTTTCAAAATAATAAACAGTTTGCTTCTTCTCCTAACCTCTTCCATTCAGGATTTGCAGTTAAGAGAGTCATTCAGTTTAAACTTATGAAAGTATTTCACTTTTCAACAATTCTTCAATTTCAGTACTTTGATACAAAGTCTCAGAAACTGATATATCTATAAATTCTTTGATTAACTTTTTCATGCAGGGAATACCACAACAATTGTGTGCTCCTAAGAGGAGTAATCCCACACAAATGGCAATTAGGATGTTCATTAGGATGGAACCCCATCCCCCAAACAAATTCTGGAAAAAGTCCGTCAGAGGGTTTGGGCCTGGTTTGGTCATGGTCGACACTTGCTGGATCACCTCAAGATGGTTGTTTATTTTGTGCTGATTGTCAGGAATACTCGCACAACATTCTTCTTTGATTAAAGCACACGTACCACCTCTCACCACTAGGGTGAAGTCGAGAGCCATGCGGTTCTGAAGCACCACAGTTCTCATAGCATTCAGTTCATCAGTCACTAATTCGAGAGCAGAAAAAGTTGCATTGCTCATAACTTCGAGAAGTTTAGACAGTTTTCTCAGCTCCCAAATCGATTTCACTGTGCCATATGCAGGGGCTATGCCTGCCCATGATATAATGGTGTCACTCAAGTCCATGTGTGTCAGTTTATCTTTGTTTTTTACGGAGTTATGGTTTCTCCATCCTGCTTCGATTCATCCTACTGGATTCTCGGGTCTCTTAATCGGACTTCTAGGTTTACTGCTGACCTCTCTGACGTTTTGAATTTTTCCCTGAGGCAAAGCTGCAGTCTGTCATACGGCTGGAACCAGGTAACCCAAAAAACAACTGCCGGACCAATTCTCAGGTAGCCATTTATATGCCTTTTTCCCACAAACAAAATAATTCTCTACTCTAGTATTGATATAAGCTTGCCCTGCATGAAACATTTTCTTATCAATAATAGAAAGCTTTTTTAAAAGAACAGGATTATGTTGTATCTCATCAACACTCTTATGCATCTTAGTGAAATATGCATCATAGTTTGTATCACAAATAGTTTTAGTCTTACTGGGTTTAATATAACATTTATAAGAAACAGTCACATTGCAATTGCTCCAACCCACCTGAATAGTGTCATTCTTGTAAAAACATACAATCCCTTTTTGTGTAACAGGTAGGTACAATGCTATTTTGTCTTGTGATTTCACAGGTGTAGTATCAAAAATCAAGTTTTACCAGGTCTCATTGACCTCTAGAGGGACAGCAGTTATTAATAATCCCCCGTATGCTGTCGGTATAGCTGTGCAAATCCAGCAGTTCGAAACATTGAAAGTCTCAGCATACACATATTTAATTGCTTGGTAAGTGTTAAAGTTTGGATGCCAGTCTATGAGTAATGAATCATGTTTGATCAGTTCAACTTTTGTGGCTGGGAAAAGGAAAGGCCACAACAAAATGATCAATGTTATCAGTATAGCTATCAGAATAATCATGCAAATTTTTTGAGGTTGTTCTGCATCTCTGTTTACTCTATACCTGGTCATTTTGTTCTTGTTGTACAACAGTAACAAGGTTTTTGTCCAGTTCAAAGTTCTTAACCAGTTTACAATGTGTCAAATAAATCCAGTACGCTCGCTCTGTGATCTTGACTACAGTGGGTGTCGACAGTAGTGCCTGGTACAGCCCTTCCCACTTCGGAGAACTCCAGTTCTTTTTCTTCGCGACCTTCACCCAGACCCATGTGCCTGGGGCTACTGCTGCTTCCGATGGTCTGGTTTGCTCTTTATCTGAAACAGAATTTAACTGCAAAAGTTTGTTATTCAAAAATCACCTCATATACCCTGCAAGTGACCTGTCAGCCTCCTGCTCTGCAGGCATGAGAGGCTTCCATTGAGGTGTATAATATGCCCTCCCAAACAGAATTTCAAAAAGAGTTAACCCTTTTGCATTTGGAACAGTTCTCATGCTCAACAGTGCCAGAGGTAGACAGTGCACCCAGTTCTTTTGTGTCTCACTAATCAATTTCCTAAGCTTATTTTTCAAAACCCCATTATGCCTCTCTACTAATCCTGCAAATTGGGGGGTGGTATGTGCAATGATTTTACAGAGAAATCCCGAAATAACGGCTGAGTTGCTGTATAGTTTGATTTACAAAGTGTGTACCATTGTCACTATAAATCTTTTCCGGTATGCCAAATCTAGGAATAATTTCTTTAATGAGGACTTTTGGAACAGTAGCTGCATCTGGATTTTTAGTTGGAAAAGCTTCCACCCATTTGGAAAACATATCTATAATGACAAGGCAGTACTTCTTATTTTCGCATTTGTTCAGCTCTATAAAATCCATACAAATAGTATGGAACGGATACAGTGGTGTAGGGAAACTCCCTTGCTTAGGTTTTAATGCCCCTTGTGCATGATGCTTGTTACAAACATGACATGCTACACAAAATTTTTTTGTGTAGTTTGTAAATCAATACGTTGTAAACACTCGATTCACTAACTGTACCATCCCCCCTGTTGAGACATGGCACTGCCCATGGCTCAACAAAGCTGCATATCTAAACAAGTTAGATGGCAAAATCGGTTTCTTCTCTTTGGAGATGTACAGTCCCTTCTCAAGGATTGCTCCTCGTTTTATCCACTTTTGTTTTTCTACATCTGTAGTAAGTGTCTGCATTGTTTTAACATTTCTAAGTCTAAAATCTCAGATGGTTGTAATTCCTCACTCAAAAGAAATACTTTTGAAGCTGAAGCTGCTTGTTTTGCAGCTGTATCAGCCCTCGCATTACCTTTTGAAATTCTATTCTGTTGCTTGGTATGAGCTACGCATTTGCAAATAGCTACTTTCTGAGGTAACTGAATAGAGTCTAACAAGTCTAAAATAAATTGCGCATGATTAATTGGTTTACCAGGAGATGTTATCATTCCTCTATTTTTCCACTGCTGCGCAAAAACATGTACAGTAGAAAAAGCATACTGTCAGTAAAAATGTTCACTCATTTACCTTTTGCCAAGGTACATGCCCTTGTCAAAGCAATCAATTCTGCTGCTTGTGCAGATAAGTTGTGTGGTAAAGACTTTGCTTCTAAAATCTCAGTATCAGAAACTACTGCATACCCCACTAGATTTTGTCCTGTAGGACCCCTCCTGCACGAGCCGTCCAAATAGTATGTCACCTCGGCATCATCCAAGGGAACATCTGTAAGATCTTTTCTAGGTAGTGTCTTTTGCTCAATCTCCTGCAGGCAGCAGTGTGGTTTGCCATCTGCAGGGGTTGGGAGCAGGGTTGACGGATTCAAAGTTGTGCATCGTTCAATTGTCATATGAGGTTGGCACAACAGTATAGTCATACAGGAAAGATGTCTCGCAGGAGAAAGATATGCTACTTTTTCTTGCAGTAAAATAATCGCGACTGCATGAGGCACTCTCAATGTGAGAGGGTGGAACAATACTACTGAGGCTGAAGCCTGCACTGCCATTGCAGCTGCGACTACTGCTTGTACACAGTGGGGCAAGGATCACGCCACTGGGTCTAGCTGTGATTAATAGTAAGCTATGGGGCGTTGTTTGTCCCCATGCTGTTGTGTTAACACTGATGTCATATAACCTTGCTTACAATCTACAGTTTGGAAAAATCGTTTATGATAGTTTGGTAATCCTAAAACTAATGAAGAAGCTATCAGTTGTTTCAATTTGCAGAAAGCTGATTCTGCTTCTTGTGTCCACTGTAATAAATCTTGTGCTGCCACTGGCTTTTTGAATATCAAGTTGGTCAGCGGAGTAGATTCCAAAGCATAATTTGGAATCCAACTCCGACAAAAGTTAGTAGTACCCAGGAAGGACATCATTTCCTTCTTGGTAGTTGGTTTAGGTGCTTGTAATATTGCTGTTTTTCTGTCTTCATCTAATATTCTGCCTTCTTTGGATATTACATATCCCAGGTATTTAACCTGTTTTTTCCAAAGTTGCAGTTTGTTTTTGTTTACCTTGTGTCCTTGAGTGGCTAAAAATTGTAGTAATGCTATGGTATCCTCTCTGCATTCTTGCTGGGTGGGGGCTGCCAGCAGAATGTCATCTACATAAAGTAAAATCTGACTGCCTTTCGATGGGATAAATCCCGCCAGGTTACTTGCCATTTCTTGTGCGAATATTGTTGGACTTTCACAATGTCCATGTGGTAGTCTCGTATATGTATACCGTTTCCCCTGGAATGTAAATGCAAACCAATGTTGGCTGTCAGGGTGTATCGGTATTGAGAAAAATGCATTGCTAATATCTACCACAGAAAAATACTTTTGTTGAGGTTTCAAATCATTTAACAAAGTGTGTGGATCTGGCACCATAGGTGCCCTGGGTATAACTGCGTCATTTACAGCTTGTAAATCTTGGACCATACACCATTCTCTGTTTGCTTTCCTAACAGGAAATAAGGGTGTATTACATGGTGAATCAGGAGATTCTATCAAGACTCCTTCCTTAAGTAAGGCTGCTATTATAGGTTTGATTCCTATTTCTACATCCTTTCTCAAGGGATACTGTCTCTTTTGAGGTCTAAATGCTGATTTTGGCGTGATAGTAACTGGTCCTGCTGTACGAATAAGTCCTACATCAGATTTCTCTGTTGACCAGAGAGTCTCTGGTATGCCTCGTAAGGCTTTTTCCTCTTCCTCTAGTAAGAGTGCTACTCAGCTATCCTCACTTGCCTGTAAGTGTACAGCTGGGTGTGTCTGCGTTATCCAATTTAGTTTCTGCTTTTGTACTCCCTGTTCGGAAAGTTCTAACTCTGTCTGCTTTTCCCACCTTGTGACTTTTTCTCCTAGGACTGCCCACTTCAAATTTCTATCTTTAGTTAAACTCACATGTGGTAATTGATTAGATTTGTAAAGTGCTAGGAATTCCTGGGGCAATGAACAGTTTACTACACTGTTTCCTTCTATGTCCCAATACAAATTTCATAATACTAATCTGTTAGCATGGTTTCTAAACACTTCTTGCTCATATTCTTTATCAGGTCCTGGTCTGTTACAGTAATATAGAGTGCAATGCAACAAATGCTGTTTATCAGTGTCAAGGGAGGGGGATTTACTGATGGCTACATTCATCAGTTCTTCGGTTACTGCCCCTGGACCAGTTGTAACTAAGTCCTGGCTGTACCAATAAAATGTTTCATCCTCCGGTCGCACTACTAAAGTATCCATTTGTCGCTGTGCTTCCATACCCTGCATAGTTGGAACTACGGCTATGCCAAATATCTGCATTAGGTCTCTGCCCAAGAGATTCACTTGGCATTTTGCAGAAACAACAATTTTGCTCTTCTGGGTCATCCCTGAAACTGGGTCAGTTATCACTGTGTTGTGGGAGAGTGGCTCCCGATACAGCTGTCCATTAGCTGCTTTCACTAATATGTAGTCGAGTGATTCTGAATTCTCTGGTAGTTTGGAAGGCTGTATCAGGGTCCGTGAAGCCCCTGAGTCACACAGGAATTTAACTTCCCTCCCCTCTACCAGAAGTGTAACTTCCAGTTTTGTGTCTGCTAAGTAGAGCTCTAGGCTCAATAATGCTAAGTCCAAAATTTCATTTTCTTCATTATCTGTGATTTCATGCACACCCTCTACCTCTTCTACTATATTCTCTACCCCTTCTACTACATTTGCACTTGTCTTTTCTTGTTTATTCCTATCCAGTGATTCTTGACTACCATATAGTCAGTCTTCACCCTCCTTGTCTTCTGTGGTTACCTTTTTATTTTGCCTGCAATCCCTTGCTAAATGTCCCTTTTTCCCGCATTTAAAACATTCACCCCTTTTCTTTCTCTCTTCAAAGTCCTCTGATCGTTTATCAGATTGTTTGTTTCCCTGGGTATTTTTCTTACCCTTCTTCCCAGTTTGTACTACAAAGACTTCTGATCCGTCTTCTACTGCAAATACTTGAGTTTTCTTTTTCTTTTTGCTATTAAAATGCCTTTCGGCATGTCTTGCATATTCAAGTAATGACTGTAATCTACTTGTACGATAATCTACCATGTGCTTTGTAATAAAGCTGCTAATAGGTGCAATACTGCCTTTTAAAAATGCATTCTTTAGCTGTTGCTCATATGGGGAATCATGTGTTTGGTCTTCAGGTACCTGCATTCCACAATGGTTATTAAAACATTCTAATAATCTGGCATAATATCTATCAACAGTTTCACCTTCTTGTTGTATGCATTGATTAATGCAAGTCCAATCAGCCCTAGGCTTCCATTTCTCAGAGATTCGGTCTGTCAGACCTTTCACTCTGTTGTCTAGTTCTGCGTTACTATGTGGGAGTGGTCTAAGCTCTGCGTCATGGGGATTCCAGTTGCCACTGATCATGTGCCAATCTGGACCTACGATTTGTCTAACTACTTTCTCTACTTCCTCTCCATTCAAATGGTAACTTAACTTCATGCCCTGTAAGTCTTCTAAGAATTTTCTAAAATTAACTTTTGGATGGGGAATTCCCTCTGTGGCTTTCCGGATTTCTTCTGGTGTCCATGGTCTATATACTAGAAGAGTTGGGTCCTGTCCTGCCTGCGGATTTGGTACTTCTATGAGTGGACATATCTCTTCTTCACTCATAGCTTGTGAATTTTTATTCATTTCATATAATTCAATATCCCCTCTCAAGTTGCGTGCTCAAGACCTGGCCTCGATAGGATCTCTGACAAACGGTTTTGGTTTTGCAGGAACAGCTGGGTATAGCGGAGGTGGATCAGCTTGTCCACTCGCTTCATATTCTGGTAAGGGAAGTGGAGGGGGTGGAGGGGCTGTTGCTATTACCAAGTTATTGTCTTCTTTATCTAAGAACATTGCTTTTGAATTTTTAATCTTTTGTTCCCTGCGGTTTGCTTCCTCAAGCCACCTGTGTGCCTGAGGGGCTCCTAATTGTCATTGCTTTTTTAGCTGACATTTCACATCTGTTTTAAGTTGTCTAACAAGTTTAATAAGTGAAGGTTTATCTAAATTACCATCAAATTTGTATTTATCAACCCATTTTGTATAATACCTAACATTATCAGCACGCTGTAATTGCATATATTTCGCATCTTCGGTTAAGGGCGGGTCTCGGGAACTTTTTGTGCACTGATTTCCCATGTTGCCTTAGCTAAGTTAGAAATTGTTACATAACTCTTTTTATCATGTGGTACAATGATTTACACCTTTTCACAGCTTATCTAGAATAACTGCCTACCTATTCTGTTTCCCTGATCTATGACAAGACAGCAATCTTTTTTGTCCCTTATCTGCACTTGCAAATCTCCTGGCAAAACAATAATACTGTAACAAGTCCCTGATCTAAAACAGAAAAAAAAGTAAATGCCTCCTTACCTGACCCTCCGTGTCTTGATCCCACCGGAACATTGACTCGTCCTCCAATCCCAGATCAGAAACAGTGGCTGGCCTCTTTCGAACGACAATTCAGTCGGAGGTCTTTCAAAGCAGATGAGACGATGTGGCCACTTCTCCATACGGGTTCATGTCACCGGACCCAATTCTGACCTGAGCCAGAGTGAGAGATATGTTTCCGGTCCGAAGGACCAAACTGTCAAAGGAAAAATATACTTTAAAAATGATCAATACACGGTAGGTTCAGGTTAAGGCACTTTAATCTTGCAGCAAGGAGACAAAAACGTGCTAATACAGAGTTTGTCTAACTAGAATCAGGAAATGCAGGCATTTTTATACATTTTCTAATAAGACATTGCCTACCAAGCTGATGTAGTAAATCACAAGTTTTAACATCATCATTTTGTAGTGCTTGTTTATATGATTTTCTGTTTGTGCTATCAATTTCTGTGAGAAACTTCCTATGAAAAACAACATGGCTTGGCTACCACCGGTTAGATATATGCAATGTTACCATTCAAGGTACTATGGCTAATTTGAGCACAAAGCAAGTATAGATTGCAGTTCATTTCTCCAACAGTCCTTTGTCTGTGTTATCTCTTCCTCCTGTAGCTGTGCG
This sequence comes from Protopterus annectens, assembly GCF_019279795.1. Taxonomy (NCBI): domain Eukaryota; kingdom Metazoa; phylum Chordata; order Ceratodontiformes; family Protopteridae; genus Protopterus; species Protopterus annectens. The sequence continues at coordinate 1,977,022,319 of NC_056725.1, read as the reverse complement.
TGTTCTCATACTTCGAACAGAGCTAATTGTTCAAAATCATTACATTACAGAATATGACACTGTTCATTCATTTCTTCCTGACCTAGCAGATAATCACCTGCTTCTCAAGTACCTTCCCAAAAGGCATAAACATGAATGTTGCTGTGCTAGCAATTACTAGGTCAGAGGGCATCTTCAAGTTTCAGAAAGCACACTGCAGTTTCAAAAGCATCTTTTAGTCTCATGAAATTCAGCTGTATATAAAATAGTGCATATAAAATAGAATGAAAAACGTGTTAATTCATTTTGTTTCTAATTAGCATTAAGCACACACATTAATACATATTTTTCTAACATGTTTGGATGGGCTGCCCATGATCAGCAGGAGTGGACCGCCCTTTGTAACAACCTAGTCCACAGGGTCAATGATGTTGGACTGCACAACTGCAGTTATGAGCAGGTCTGGCATCATTGTTCTGACCTGCTTCACAATGCCCATCAGCATGCTGCTGCAGTCCAGGGGTATCACCTTGCCACAGGGAGAGGCCATGCCATCCATCCCCCCTCTGACACATGTGGAGGAACTCCTAGCCAGCCTCATGGCACCTGCCCAGATGCATAGCCACCAACTGCCAGACTCCTTTGTGGAGGTGGGTGCTACCCACACACCGGCCGAGGAGTGTGCAGGTAAGGCCACAGGGCACATCAGTAGGCTACTGTTGTATATACATGCACAACTGTATGGGTAGATCATGCATATCTGACATGTCATTGATACAGTTTGTTGTTGCATAGTAGTGATAAACAGATGTGCATATGTGGTAGTATTGTGGACATGTACTACTGATGTACTGTAATGCAGCACCCACCCTGTAGCAATGCCACAGGTGTGGCCACTGACTTTGCATCTCTCACCCTCTTATGTAGGTCTTTCCGGTATACCACCAAGGCAGCAGCCTGTAGCTGGTGAGTATGGTTTGTGTAGATGCTTGCCAATACACCAGGCATGTAATGGCTATGGTATATTCAATGCACACATCTAACACACCTACCCAGAATGTATGCTGTACATGTGCACATATGTAGGTACTAGGCTATTGGCCCTAGGGCCTATATAAGCCTAGCCAGAAAGGTACCCTGGCTTTTGCCACCCAAGAAAAATATTTTCCTGTGCTCCTGTTGAGTAGAGCCACAGAGGTGATCCCTGGGGTGAATTTCCTATTTCCCATCCAAACATCAAGATTTTTCTTGAAGCGTGCTAATCAGGAGCTTTGTTTGATATAGATAGGTAGTTTGCTCCAGAGTATGGGAAGTCTCTGGGACAGGATTCTATCCCTCCAGCATGTTTTGTTTATTGTAGTGACAAGGTTTAGGTCCCTAGAGCATGTAGCTCAGAGGGATTGGGATTTCTTTAAGTGTAGCATGTCGAACAGCTCTGGGTTTAACATAGCTTAGGCAGAGATCACCTCTGAATAGGAGATATGCAATGGAGTAAAGCTGGAGTTTTCTGAGAATGTCTGCGTAGGGCATCTGTTTGAAGCCGGTAATCCTCTTTGTGAGGTATTTCTGTGGCCTTTCCAGTTGTTGTAGATGTAATGTGAGGTACATACCAAAAGGGGCATTGTACTCTATAATGGGTCTAATGAGGGAGGAGTAGAGGGAAATAATTACCTCTTTTTTTCCTGGATGAGAAACCTTTTGTGATGATGTGTGCTACATAGAAGGATTTCTTGACTACTGTGGTGATGTGATTATCAAAGGAGAGACTACTGTCCACCTGTGTCCCAACGTCTCTTATTACACTTTCAGTGTTAAGTAGACTACTACCTATGTGGTAGTTGATGGGTACAGAGTTTTTACCAAAGGTGATGACAATGCACTTTTTGGCATTGAGCTTGAGGCCATGACTTTGACCCCAGGCATCTGTCTCCATGAGGCCCTTTTGTAGGATGTCCACATCATTAGGAGTTTTGATTATGGCACCTAGTTTGCAGTCATCTGCGAACTTCATTAGCCAAAGACCTTCTGTGTTAGCCTGTACTTCAGAAAAGTAGATACCAAACAGGAGAGGACCCAGGAATGAACCCTGTGGTACTCCACTTGTCACTTGTCTGAAGTTGGATTTGGAATCTGCTACTTTCACAGTGTGGGTTCTGTCAGTGAGCCATTTGGCAACCCATCTTGTGACATAGGGATTTATATCTAGTTTAGTGAGTTTATCTATAATTCCAGAGTGGGGGATGGTGTCAAAAGCCTTGGCGAGATCTAAATAGGCTGTGCGAATCACTTCACCCTTGTCTACGAATTTGGTGACTGCTTCAAAGAAGTTTATCAGATTTATGAGACATGATCTGCCTTATACAAACCTGAACTTGGTGGGGTCCAGAGTTTGGAGATTATCAATGCCTTTGTGTATAAGATCCCTGATGATACATTCCATGGTCTTGCAGACCAGGCGCATTAGGCTAATGGGGCGGTAGTTCCCGAGGTCTGTGTTGGCTCCCCCTTTGTGGAGTGGGATAACCATTGCTGTGTGCCATTCAGTGGATACAAAGCCTGAGGTGAGGCTATGATTGAACATGGTGCTTAGGTGGGGTGCTAGTTCATTCTGCAGTTCATGTAGAACACAGCCTGTGATGTTGTCAGGTCCCATGAGTGCTGTGTTCTTGGCTTTGGAGAGTGTGGTTTTTACCTGTGCAGCCGTGATTACAAGAACTTTGCATTCTTCCAATATAGAGATGGGCCCTTTAGGGGGTGAGAGGGGGGTAAATTTAGCACTGAACCTATCTGCCAGCATGTTGGCAACATCAGTTGGTTCTGTATATTTAGTGCCATTGTGGTATAACTCAGAGCAGATCTGAGTGTTGCCATTGAGATTCTTGACATAGCTATACAATGCTTTGTGGTTGTCTTTAGAATCAGTGGCAATTTTGTTTTTGTAACTAGCTTTGGATGATTTTATGAGGGATCTCAGCTTCTTACTGAGGCTGACAAGGGACTTCCTCCAGTCATGGGATTTTTCTCTTTTTTGCAACAGTTTCTTTCTTCTGTTGTAGAGTTTGTTTATGGCAGGGGACCACCAGATTGGCTTCCTTTCTTTGGAGGATAGCATCACGGTTCTGTTAGGGATGGCATGGTCCATGTACTCAAGTAAGGGCTTATAAAGTGCATTTGTGTAGGATTCAGCAGTCATACCTCTATTGTCTGTCTGCATGGGTGTCGTGAAGGTTGCCACTTCTGTCTTAAGAAGCGTGAAGTTGGCTTTGGAGAAATTATTTATGGTGGTTTCTCTAATGGGGGGTGGGGGCAGGATGTGGATGTCTAGGGTGATTAGATTGTGGTCAGATCTGACCAATGAGGAATTGACCTCTGGTGTGGAACACCAGTCACCCATATTGGTGATGACCAGGTCTAGGATACTGCTGCCCCTGGTAGAGGTGTGGATAAGTTGATCCAAGGCATTGGAATTTGTGAATTCCAGAAAACATTAAGCAAAAGAGTTGGTACATGAATAGTTTTCCCAGTTAATGGTGGGGTAGTTGAAATCGCCCATTATTAGGGTGTTGGATTGTACCATAATATTTTCCAGTGTATCAAGAAAAGAGAAATGGGAATCCTGGGGCATGGTGGGAGATCTGTATCAAGTTACAATTTGGATGCGGTCTTGGCCAGATTTAGTTGCACTTGGATAGTCTTGGATGCTTTATGCTGAGCAACTAGCCTGGAGGTGTGGATATCCTTAATGAATATGGACATATCTCCGCCTTTAGTGTTTCAGTTCAGGTTAGGTAGCCAAAAGGTGGGGTATGAATTATTGCCTGGTAATGCAGGGGTCCTCTCTGGTGCATTGAACCAGGTCTGTCACTGCAGAGATGTCGATCTTCTCCATTTTAAGGAGTGCCTCGAGTGAATGCATTTTGAGGTTTAGACTTCTAGTATTGAGTAGCATTACCCTCAGATTTTGCTTGCTTGTACCTGTTAAGGTGGTGAATTTGTCATTTGAATCTTGCCTAAAAAGGCACTATAGGGGTGGCAAGAGCCTTAGCCAGTATCCGAATTCCCAAGGGCGACAGGTGCAGGCCATCTCTGGCAAAGCATCATGGTCTGTCGATCATGTCATCCCATATTGTTGCTGTTAAATGCACGGCATCACAGTGGTGACCATGATGAGGTATTGGAAGGGTATGTCAGACACCTGCAAGATAACTAACATCCTGTCATCACGGAATGTGTCCACAGGGAGTAACATAATGGTGGGAGACATGGCCTACAGTAGGGGCATGTTTGGAACAACACCCATATACAGTGCAACACCAGTGTATATACCTGTAGGACAATGACAATTGTTGCAGAGTTACATTATGGCATAAGGTATTACTGTGGTCCATATTATCAGCTGGCACTAGGCTGTAACATGTGGTGTTCAGTGTATGCGACACTGCAAAGTGTAACCCACATGTGTAGGCCTTACTTGTCAAGCATCTGCAAAAAGGCTGAATATGGGGGGCTGTCAGCATGACACACCAGTGCACTGCAGCAGGGATCCTAAGGATGCTAAGAATGATTGTATTTGCACATAGTCAGGTTCAGGAACTGTGGCAGACGTAACCCTACCCCCACAGCAATAGTGATGGCAGTGTGTGAACACCAAGGGATGTGCACATGAATAGACCTTACAATTATGCATATTAGAGGGACATGTGTAGGGCAGACTGAACATACACTGATAAATGCAGATGGTCCATGCTGGTATACCCCTGCCAGGAGTAGTGACTCCTGTAGTGCACATAACAATAGGTGCAACAAACCATCATGATAAGGGTGTGCACACATATGCCCACATGGAGTGTATGCATCATGGTCAGCATCCACACACCTAACACAGTCTGTAGACACTGCATGTAAAAGAACAGGACATATGTCACATATCGGGCTCATGTACTGTTAAGATATGCGATGATGTGGTCCTATGGCAGATCAAGGATGGGTGCCTCCTATCAATAAGGGTGTATACACCCGCCCATAGCCACAGTATGCTCTGATGGTTGATGGTGTAATAGTATTGGATTGGTCATATGTGGTCCGCTGATGTTGAGGGCTGTAAATCAGACATCAGGCATTCAGAAATGACATCCATCCACATATCATCCCACGTATGTGTTGCTGAAAAACATAGGGGCTGTGAACATTAAAGCTGACAGAAGTGTGACACAGTACTACACATTCAGCAATGGGTTGTACACCTGTGAGGTGTGGTGCACAGTACATGGCAGGGTGCAGACCAGGTGCACAGCAATACTGTGTACATGGGTGCAGTGGTATCCAGGGGAAGGGGAATCACCTAGTGACATAGCACATGCATCACACACATGTATACTGTTGCTAGCATGGATTGACTATAACTGCGCAGTATGCTGTTGTGTACCATATGTTATGCACGTTGGCAGATGGGTAATAGGAGGACTGTGTGTACTATCATTGTTCAGCCTCACCTGTATGTGTGTATGTGTGTAGATAGTTTGTCTGTAGGGTCACTCTGGTGAAGTGGAGGGAGGTTGATGAATGTAGGATGCATGTGTGCATGTGTGTGTGCTTGTGTGGGTGGCCATGTATGCACATATGTGGTTATGGGGTTGTACATACAGCAGTACCTCCCTTTGGGATTGTGCAGTACATGGACATGGACTGCCACATTATACACCAGGAATACTTGTCATGTATGTAATCACAGGACACCTGATAGTATAATAAGGTCTGTAGCATGGAACAGGCATTGAGGGGGAAGTTAGACATCAGGTATACCCTTACTATCACATTTAGCAGAGAAGTGACCAACAGCCCATGTATGCAGCACTACTGATGCATTGGGGAAGTACTACTCAACACCAGGGAGTGTATCCATGCATTACAGTTGTCACATGATAGGCTGATTGAGCAGCATATATGGGATGTACTGAGCAATACATGCACATGACAATCCAGTGCTTGATATTATGGAGTGAACATAGTAGCCCACACATATACGGGCCATGCTCATGTTGTCCGGACATACACAGGGTGAACACTGAATGACAGCAGTGAGGCCATCTAAAACCACTACACAAATGTCAGGCAGGTAATGTAGTAACAGGTCTTGGGCTGTGATCACTTGTCTAGGCATTTAGAGGACTGATATGTTAATGAGTGGTATCACTGTGTGTATGTTAGCAAGTGTGATGCAGGTTGAGGAACACATGGAAATATATGTGGGACTGTCTGTAAAGCCACGGACAGGTAGTTATTATGGTTTTGTGTGTGTGTGTGTGTGTGTGTGTGTGTGTGTGTGTGTGTGTGTGTGTGTGTGTGTGTGTGTGTACTATTATGCAATGCTGTACAGGTTTTAAAGTGCATTTATTGCTTTGCCCCACAGGTGTCGAGGTGAGTCAGGGTCCTTCCTGCATGCAATCTGATGTTGGTGTTCATACAGACACTGAAGATGTTGATATTACTGTTGAGGCACAGGTGGGTTTGTCAGGGGCTGAAACAGTGCCATCACACAGTTTCAGTGCCTATACATACCCCATCACCAGTGGTCATAACAGAGGGACAGCTGGCAATTGGTGGCAATGGTTGCCATGCCTACTGTGTCTGGTCACAGCAGGCATAGCCGGATGTCCAGCAGGGCTCCATATAGGCAGATGTCCCAGGGTGCTCATGGTAGGGCTGCTGGTCATCATGCCCCTGGTAGACATGACACACCTGGTACCAGAAGCCACATGTTTCAGGCTGTCATGGCAGCGCAGGCACATATATAATGTTACACCAGACAGGGCCTGAGGCTGCAGAGGGCTGCTCTCACATCTGCAAGTGACAACACCCGTGAACTGGCTGGTGCCATCTGTGCATTAACTGAGTTTATGGATAGACGGTCTGGTGAGATGATGGCCCTCATCGACCATGGTCTGTCCGTGCTTGAATGTGTGGTGGGAGTGTGGTGATGGCCGGGTGGACATAGGCCAGCAATGCCAACAGCTGGCAGTCAATGTGGATGTGCTAGGACATGAAGGGGTTCCCATAGTGGCAGTACCAGCCCCAGCCCCAGCACTGTGGAGGGGTGCTGTCCACACCACAGCAGGCCACGAGCATGTGGTCCTGGCCAGTCCCAGAAGGGACCTGGTTTCAGCGGACATTTGTCATCGTCAGGTGAGAGTAGCATATCTAGGCCTGTACTTGGACATGCCCATGGAACCTCTAGCAGGCACAGTGCATGTGTCCATGGCCAGAGGCAGTGAACTGCACACCCTGCTAGGTATGGTCTGCAGCTGTCCATAAACACCTGTGTAGGCAGAACTGTGTGCATGCATACCCACACACTAGACAAACACACCTAGGGCAACCCTATACCTAAACACACCACATCACCATGCCCAGTTCACCTCAGTACACCCCTCACCCACACACATGGTGTCAAATATATGGCCCACCCTCGGCCTCTGGCAAACCAAAAATACACCTTGTGCATACGGTGATACCTGTGCCTCTTCCCTGTCATCCATACCATCGATGCAGGGACAGGCTAATATGGTTTTGATGCAGACGGTGACTGTACTACAGTCTACCACAGTACTGTAGTGTAACATGTTGTAAGGAGTAAAGTGTAATGCATATATGTCAGGTAGTGTAGCCATCCTGCAATGATGCATTATAGCTGTTAGTAGCACTGGTTGACTGTGGTCTCTATAATGTTATCCATTCATGTTGTAGGTGTACATGTGTCAGCATGAGGATAGTCTGCAGTCATATTCCACAATGGGGTATGGCACTGTGGTGACACCATGGCAGTGACATATCTGGGATACAGTTGAACACATGTCACAGGTTTGTATAACAGTTATCGCTTGTGCCGCATGGACAGGTGACCTGCTGGGGCGTGTATAATCTGCAGCCTGATGTAGATCCATCCACATACACGCACACTCCTACTTTGCAACACTGGGACTAGACCCCTACCTAGGTATGTAGTTATACTGAAGTGCATGGCTTCCATTGCACACACCACACAGTTTTTAGGGTGAGGTGTGTTCCAGATTACATGTTACATGCAGAACATCCCCAGACATGTACAGTATGCTAATGGGGGATGTAATGGGTGTATATGGACAATACATAGTGTGACATACCTTCATATACACATTAACAGACACATAACAGGCAAACACATGTCTGAGCAACCTGGACTATCACTGCAAACTAACTTGACCATTTGTCCAATGTGTTACAGGTAGGCTGCACACAGCACATTCATAACTGGCCTGGATTGTGGTATCATTTACCTGTATGGTTGATGGTGACAGTGGTAACCATAACGTGGTACATGGGACATATACCAGGTGTACATTGGTGTAATAACAGCGTACACAGCACCCACATCCCCCAGTGGATATTGTACTCCCTGAAGCCCATGATGACACTCTTACATACCCACCATCACACATTGGCCACAACTGTGATAGAACCCATTGTAGATGACAACAATGGTACTACAGGGATATGCATCTAATGCACATGCCACATGCATAGTAAGGTGTTGCAATGTCATGCCTCACTATGGGCAGCAACAACATTATCTGTACTACTGTGTGCCAATGGGTATTGTAATAGGAGTATATGGCCTTGGAATGCTGTACCCTACAGATATATAGACATGCACACATAAACACACTTGCCAGAACACAATGGGTATCCCATGCCTATCAACCCATTTGTACAACACTGTTGTGCTAGTACTGCAAGGTTCGTGTAGTTGTGTAGCCGGTATGGAGAAGAGCTTAACAGGGTCCAATACAGCAGCAGCCACAACTGACTATGGCAATGGGTGTTGCAGTGGTTGTGAAGGCCCTCGTGGAATTCTCAGGTACAGGTGTGCTAGCACACAGGCACTACTATATTCAGTCATGCACATGTACACGTGTCAATACTGAGGTGCATCACTGCAGGTGGCCATAGCCGTGCACCTAGCTATTGTCCAAGGAGAGATGGGTTATGTAGGTGTTGTGCGTACAGTGGTATACTGCCATCTGCCATGTGGTAGCAGGCAATCAATCGACAGACACTACTGTGGTGACCCTCAGAGTGAGAGTAACATGCATCGGTCAATCCTCCAGGTGCATCCTGCAGATGGCCACTGAGGTGATCAAGTTGACATGTATGAAACATGCATTACAGCACAAGGTTAGTGTCTGTGATGAAGACCTGTATCCAAGCATGTTCTGTTGACTGTGGCAGTGTAGTGGATGTACCCATGGCATGTGGTGCATACAGGGTGTTATCTCCAATATGTGCAGTTCTTACACAGCTGGGCAGACATGTCAGTGTCAATCAAGCTTAGGATGCCTGTACATATCCCAGCTGGATACCTGCCATCTGCACATCTGTACAGGGACTGACAGTCATCAGCTTGGCAAGTAGCTATGCAGTAGGATGAATGTATTGACAGATAGATGTTAGACAACAATATGTATGCCATAACTGCATGTCAGGAGCCCTCGCTATCATGTGCTGTACAGACGGTAGTCTACAGTTACATTCCACTTGTCGGTTCATTACCCAGTAGGGGTTATATACTGTGACACAGCTCACACACCAGGGAAACAACAGGGAGGCCTCAGAGTCCAGCTATACCTGCAGGTGTGCCTGTTGTCAGTACTAAATTTGGCACTCTACCCTTGCCTGGGTAAGCACTGTCAACAGTAGTACCGCCATGAAACACTACATGCCAGTGTGACAGCATGTACCCTGGGCTAATACCCTGTATGTAACACATTCACATGGATAACAGTGCTGTACAGGCCTCAAATATGTCTGTGTCTCACACATGACACTCACACCCCTTGCTACTGTAATGACAGCACATAGGCACATGTATTGTACATAGCATTACATACACTTATTACAGATGTCATTACCCTGCTATGTAATCAGACCGGGTGGTGTGAACTGGTTACCAGGGCTAAGCCATGCTTAGCAGGTATCAGTATTGCTGCAATATAACAGCTAAGCTGATTTGTGCTGTGGTAAGTGAAGCCTACACTGTGTAAGCGGCCGTATGTTAACCCATAGCTTAGCACCGCTTAGCTTAGCACAGACCCGCACAAACCCACTTAAAGCTGCTCAAAACTGCCTTAACCACTCTGTATCCGACAGCCGTTGTTCTGCCCAACAACAAAATGAACAGCCATTGCAGGTCACGAACCCAGGACCTTGTACACTAAGGTCACAACACTTAACCACTACACCATGACCACTGCGATGACAGCGGTTTTGTCCAATAAATTTGTCAAAACACATATTGATTAGTATTGAACAATTGCCTTTACTTCCACAATTGTGTAGTACTTGTTATTAATATGACTGTTGCATCACAAATGTTGTTTTATCATAATGTACACATAGCAGATACATATGGTGAGATACATTTGGGAGAGTATACACAACCGTGAGGTTTACACATGACAGGAATATGGATATATAAATATAATAGGTTGATATATGTCTACATGTACATACACATATATATTCATACATATGTCTGTATGTCTGTATACACATTTGTATAGTGCAACATATATATGGCCATGTGTACATCTCTTCGTATGTATGTATATATTTATATATATATATATATATATATATATATATATATATATATATAGATAGATAGATATATATATGGATATATGTGCATGCAAATCCTATGTGTACAGAAATGCCTATTTATGTATATATATATATATATATATATATATATATATATATATATATATATATATATATATATGTGTGTGTGTGTACATGTAGATATCTATAACTATATGTGCATACATATCCATTCTGATATACCTATTACTGTCAATATATATGTAGATATCCATAAGTATATCTGCATATGTGTCTCTATCTGTATATGTGTAGACATATATTGCTGTGTATATGTATATATCTGAGTGTTTATATGTATATATATGTACATATACATATCCATCGATGTATGTCAATATGTATATGTGTATATATCTATATAGATATATGGATAAGTATATATACATATATGTTCACCATATGTCCTGAATATGGAGTGGAGCCCTACATCAGCCCCAATAGTCCCAACCACTTAGTGCAAGGGGATGTCAGGTATGCATCGCAGGTATATATGTAGACTACTGCTACTGTGATAGGGATTGTCTTCACAGACATGTTGTGTTTGGGAGGTCACATCTGCTTTTAACATGTGCACCATTGGCTACTGACAGACATCCTATGGACATCATAGTACAGTACCACTGCTAGCACAGTAATGATCCTGTGCAGCATAGATATGGCCAATAAATGTGGACTGTCTGTCAGTCCAGAGGTATACACAGAACCCCTTAGTGCAAGTCATGTGGACCAAGCCTGACAATGTGGATGTTAACAGCCATGTAGCTGGGTATATCACATAAATACTGGTATACATTTGCCTCCATAGGTTATGCATTCACACACCCCTGTCTGTCCTGACACATAATAACTGCTGGTACAGAGGTGCCATGGCCACATACTACCCTCTAGTTAGTGACATACATCTGTACAGCATCCCACTGCTTTGTCTGACATACATGACTGTTACGGTGGCCTGGCAGCAGTACATCTGGCAAGTATCTGGACATAACATCACACTGGGTAAGTACACTAAGCTGCTAGGCATGTAACAAAGCACTGTGCAGGCTACTGGCAGACTGCCACAACACTGGCCTACATTTCTTATGGAGGAATACACATGTACCTACATATATAGTAGGCTCTACAGGCATGTCACAGCACAGAGTAACAGACACATGTGTGACAGTGCATAACCACAACCAGTGTGAACACAGCCACAGCCACATATGGTAAGCTAGCATAATATTACAGTATATGGACTATCTGATCAACACCATCCTTATATGTGCCACTCACACACTAACCCTACATATACTGGACCACTACACAGTGTTGTCCGATGCCTGTCTGTGGTATGGGACATGTGTGTGTTTGGCCCTACAAACATGTAAGCCGATAGGGTAACATACAGTGGAGCAGCATGTGACATCATATAGAACAGGACCAAGAACAATGACATTTACCACAGTCTGTACACAGGCCAAGGTACATATTCACAATACACACACTGTCAACAATCACCATAAGTACACAGACCTCAGTACTGCACACACAACCACAGAATGCACAGGTTATGTCCTCACATATAACCCATACTATACATAACATCTGTAGCAGTCTGATATCTCACTGGCTTGTTATCAGATATGATGTCAATAAATTATGGTGTACAGAACATATGCACCTCTTACTGCATGACATATGTACAACGGTTGACAGAGTTGTGGCTGGAGGCACAAACACAGGGCCAATATTGACATATTGCTGTGATAACCTCATACATTTACTGTTGTAACAGGGTTTGTTGTGACATTTGTCCTATGAGGGATATGAAGTCAGTAACTCTTATGGCTGTCACCACATAGTGACTGCAATCCACACACTATGCTTCTGCAGTTCACAGATAGCTGCTCTGTGAGTAACACAAGAAGCAAAAGGCAACACACCCTGCCCAGTCTGCAGATGACCCTACAGATGGGGGTTTCCTCAGAAACATAGCACTGCCATGACAGGTATTAAAACATGTAGACCAGCCATATTCACACACGCCCTGTTCAACTAACATTACTCCAAATGCAGAATAGCAACACTTACATTCTGTAGTCATGTCAGGCACATCCCCCTCCTGTGTGTTGGCCTGTTTCCACAGTGTATGTTTTTAGAGGTGAATCCCCAATCCATCTGTGATGCTTTTTGCCAAACACCAGATCTAGGTCCTGCTCACAGTGAATGTAAAGGCCCAACACCAGCATGATGTTCCTAGATATTGGAGTGTGTTGCCATGCAATTGGCTATGGGAATGTTACCACAACTGTTCCACATGCAATCAGGTAGAGGAGGGCTGCAATTTGTGCAGAGGCCATCAGCTGATCATGAGCATGACTTATGAAACAGATGCTGCTGCCTAAGCAAAGCAGGTGTAGGTCTCCACATCCACCAGAGAAGGAGTGATAGAGGCAGACAGAGGCAAAGATAAGTCAAGGAGGGGGTGGTAGAGTAAAACCTAAGCATGTTTGTGTCACATACCTACCAGTAAAGGGTATCAGACCCCTGACTGACTATGTATTGCTATCACATGTCTATGCAGTTATTGGATGCACCACATAGCTTACATGTTGAGGAGCTCTCCAAATGTATATGTGATGGAGATTGACATCTGCAACATTGATATAGTAGCAATACAGTAGGTGTAGTACATGTGCCTGTCCACATGGACCGGTATCAGCGTCAACACAACCACACTATCTCAGGGACTCACACACATTGAAACACTTGGCAGGGTCAGGAATACACTTCCACCCTAGTTAGTTTGCCACAATACAATACTGTGCAGGCATTACATGTACCACAGGGGTTATCCGGAGGTTATATGGGCAAAGGGTATATGAAGATATCTGACATCAGACAGCATGCTTCGGTATGCCAATGGGGCTTGTAGTGAGTGTGAATGTGGTCAAAAGCATCATACACCACACACACAGACACAGGGTGCCAGTACTGACATACATGCATGCATTGCTTCACGGGTGTGTAGTGGTTGACTGTAGCCAGAAGGCTATACAAGGCTAGGTGAAGGGTATGCCTTGGCATCAGGTCACATGACAATGGTCTGCAATTTGGCTCAGGAGTGTCGTGTCTGTACTGGCCCACACAGGTGGGTATAGTAGTCACCATCTAGTCACCTGGGTAACAATTGTGTGTGGCCATTGCTGTTCAATGCTTACCATGTATGTTTTCTTTAGTCCATGACATGGACGCTGTCTGGGATGTGCACACTTCCCACATGCATGTACAGTGATATGTGGAACTGTACCTGGGGTGTCTGGCCCATGTTGTGTACACAGATTGTTATAATCAGATGTGCCTGTCCTGGCCTCATGTACTGGGAACAGGTAAGGGACAGGAGGTTGATCCTGTACCTACATTGATAGCATGATACAGGTATTCCCTGGTGACAGTGGCATCTGTCCATACAGGGCATGTGTATAAGGCATGGTATGTCCTTTGTGGACCACATTTGATGGCACCACAAGTGTTGCAGGCATCCAGTGGGGAGCATAGTAAAGGCGCACTGTCTGCATGCACGTGCCCTCTATCATCCACTGCAATCACACAATGGTTACTATCTGTGGGCAATATGCAGGGTACTACCAACATAACAGTTGTTGCCTAGGAAAGTGTGTTTGTGTATGAGACATGGGTTGAGAGTGTTCTCTGTGCAATACAAGGATTGCTAACATTGTTCATCAGACCTTGATGTCACATGTAGAGGTATGGATTGCCACCCCAGCTTCTCAGCTATTTCACATCTGTTATCCTTGTAAGGTGGACATTGTGACATATAATAGGGACACCATATAAGAAACTGGCAAAACCTGCACCACAATGAGTCAAGTTATTACACACTCACAGCCAGCTCCATACAGAATATGAATGACAAACACACACACACACACACACACACACACACACACACACACACACACACACACACACACACACACACACACATACACACAAACACACACCTGCCATGTCTTGGATTAGAACTCCTACCTAACTAGTTTATTACACTACAGCATTACGCAGTTATATGGAGCGCCACAGCGATTACTGGAGTACACCTTCCCCAAAGGTGCATTTCACAGTGTATGACATCAGCAGGCTTGCAAAGTAGGGCATTTCAATTATAATGAGTGTGACTAGCCTAAAAAGCATTGCTCCCTACGCAGAAACACACACACAAACATCCACACTTGCCATGTGTGGGAATAGTACCCCTATCAAAGTACTGTATCACACTACAGCATTACACTGTTATAGGACTTGCCATGGAGATTACTGCGCGACACCTTTCCCAAAGGTGTATTTCACAGTGAATGACATCAGCAGCCTTGCCAAAGTAGGGCATTTGAATTGTAGTGAGTGTGACTAACCTAAAAAGCATGGCTCACTACACAGACAGAGACACACAAACACAGTTGTCATGTCTGGGATTAGAACTCCTACCTAATGTATCACGCTACAGCATTATGCAGTTATAGGACGTGCCACAGCGATTACTGGAGGACGCTTTCCCCTAAGGTGTATTTCACAGTGTATGACATCAGCAGCCTTGCCAAAGTAAGGCATTTGAATTGTAGTGAGTGTGACTAGCCTAAAAAGCATGGCTCACTACACAGACAGAGACACACACACAAAAACACAGTTGCAGTGTCTGGGATTAGAACTCCTACTTAACCAATGTATCACACTACAGCATTATGCAGTTATAGGATGTGCCGCTGAGATTACTGGGCTACACATTTCCCAAAGGTGCATTTCACAGTGAATGACATCAGCAGCCTTGCTAAAGTAGGGCATATGAATTGTGGTGAGTCTGACTAGCCTAAAAAGCATTGCTCCCGACACAGATAAAGAAACACACACACACACACACACACACACACACACACACACACACACACAAACATACACACTTGTCATGTGTGGGAATAAAACCCCTAGCAAAGTACTATATCACACTATACCCATTATGCTGTTATAGGATGCACCATGGAGATTACTGGGTTGCACCTTTCCCAAAGGTGTATTTCACAGTGAATGACATCAGCAGCCTTGCCAAAGTAGGGCATTTGAATTGTAGTGAGTGTGACTAGCCTAAAAACATTACTCCCTATACAGACAGGGGCAAACACACACACAGACACACACACACACACACACACACACACACACACACACACACACACACACACACACACACACACAGTTGCTATGTCCGGGATTATAACTCCTACCTAACTAGTTTATCACACTATAGCGCTACACAGTTATAGGACATGCCACAGAGATTACTGGGCTACACCTTTCCCAAAGGTGTATTTCACAGTGAATGACATCAGCAGCCTTGCCAAAGTGGGGCATTTGCATTGTAGTAAGTGTGACTAGCCTAAAAACCATTGCTCCCGACACAGACAGAGACACACACACACACACACACACACACACACACACACACACACACACACACACACACACACACACACACACACACACACACAGTTGCCATGTCTGGGATTAGAATTCCTACCTCACAAGTTTATCACACTACACCATTACACAGTAATAGGATGCACCACGGATACTAGTGGGCTACACCTTTCCCAAAGGTGTATTTCACAGTGAATGACATCAGCAGCCTTGCCAAAGTAGGGCATTTGAAATGTAGTGAGTGTGACTTGCCTAAAAAAGCATTGCTTCCTACACAGACAGAGACACACACACACAAACACACACAGTTGCCATGTCTGGGATTAGAATTCTTACCTAACTAGTTTATCACACTACAGCATTACACAGTTTTAGGAAGTGCCACAGAGATTACTGGGTTACTCCCTTCCCAAAGGTGTATTTCACAATGAATGACATCAGCAGGCTTGTCATAGTAGGGCTATGGGGAGGGCAGTCTGTGTGCATGGTCCATAACCCATTCATCTAGAGGTTGACACATCACATGCAGGCACACACAGGGCTATATTCCGCAGGTACATGTATACAGCTGCTAGACGACTACTGCCTTGTACAGTCATGTTGCACAGCTAGCACTTGCACCACATATAGTCTGTAATGTTGACGGATACTAGTCGCTAACTTCTACAGTGAGTGACATTTACACATCATGTGGTTGTAGCCATTTGGCTGTGTGCTGGGTGGGACAGGCCTCATGATGGATGGTTCTTTGTCACAGTCACTCTCTTCCATACATCTATGTATGTCTTCTTTTGACATATTGTAGCGTGTTGTCCTTGGATATATGTCTGTATTCCTTTCCAATGTGTATGCAAAGCATGACTGGTGCATACTGTGGAGTGTATGCACTAACATCTGCAACTGTCAGATATGTATGGTCCACTGTTGTTTGCAGACATGGCTTCATTTGTTTAAGTGTGTGAGCATGCCCAGTATGACCTTTCAGTATGTTGCTGTCTGACATTACCTTCATTTCTCTAAGTGTGTGAGCATGCCCAGTATGCCCTTCTATATTTAATGTGATGATCCATTCAATGTAGTTTATACTCCAGTGCAGACCTTTGTGTTGTATATCTACAGGAAGCAAACTGTTTCTGCAAGATATCCGTAGATCATTTGGCAATATAGGGTCAAACTGTGCAAGGGATAGTGTGCACTGTAAGGGATTGTCTCTGTGCTGCTTCTGCTACATGGTCCTGGTGTTAGCAGAGATATTCGGACATGTGTACTGTTATACACTGTGATGTTTTATGTCCTCAAGTACTGTCAGGTGGTCATTCCTGCACACAGTAATGTCCTGAGGAACAAGGGTGAATGCAGCTGTGTCTGGCATTGTGGGCAAATGCCTACATATTCATGGAAAGTTATGCCATTCTGGAGGGGGAGCTGCAGACACTTGCTGCTGGGTCTGTGTATCTGGTTCAGCACCTTGGTACAGTGCTGGCAGAGGACCCCGTACTTGTACATCCATCAACATGACAGTATGTGTCTTGCTGTGGCAATACCTCACAGCTGTACAGATTCACACAGGTTACCCAGAGGCAGGAGACATAAGTCGGGACATTACCCCTATTGTGGTGTACGGGCAGGTTTGTAGTCACCCATTTATGTGTTTGCAGCCAGGGATAGTGTGAGCACACGGCTGTGTGTTGGACCTTGCACATTCCATTCTGCCCATGCTCCCACCCCTCCTCTATTATTCTATCATCTTCCATACATTATGCATGCATTCTCTGATACTTTTCCTAAGGTTATCACCTCATCACAGCTGTGTTTTGGTGTTGGTCCACAGTTCATGCAGTGGGACATGGTGGACATGTTACTGTGGTTTGTCCACATGGCCTTGCATCTGGCTTATGTGGCATGTGTTATGTTATTTGGGTCTCCATGACATAACATGCATTGGCAGTATGTGTGAGACACAGGCCTTTGGCAGAGGTCTGTAGGACATTTGGTGGTGATGCGAGCCAGCTATGGCAGGCCATTGCATTCTGTCAGTCCTACAGTCCCAGACCGCCAAACAGTACATTCCCCTGGGGTAACAGGGTATGTGTGCTAGGTGTTCATGCTAATACTTTCTATCAGTATTGACCAGGTGGTGTGGATGCTGGCAGGGTGCTACTTACAGCTAGGGACACACCTGCATGGGACACCTGCACTGCATGCTGCATTCTTTCGCTATTGCCATATACAGGTGGGGGTCATATCGTACCCATTGCCAACAGCAGGGATATGACCAGAGAGGTACCTGCGGGTGGTGTTTCGGTGAGCTGGGTGCATGTGTGCTATGGACACTACACGCATCTGATGCACGGATATGCATGGGAAATTCCAGTTATGCTGGCATGTGCAGGTACATCAGCTGTTTCCCAATACATCAGTCCTATTACCTTTGTGATCTGCAAGTGTTCAGGCAGACAACACTGGTATTCCCTACTACAGGCCCAGATGTGATGCATACCTGTATGTACAGTTCCAAGTGTGTGTCCATTTCACAGTTACACATTATATATTATATGTCTGGGGTACTTTCCCCCTGTGTACTGCTTGTATGTCTAGCCCAACAGCCATGCCATGTCAATCTTTTAGATGGAGACACATATTAACACCATACATTTACAATGGCTTACTGCTAGCATGTGTTATACTGGTGAGAATTGTCTTTGGCACTGCAGTTGTGAGGACTTAGCCCTGTCATCAGCAGTAGTGGGCAATGGCCAGCAGGTCATACCTCAACATGCATACATACTGATCACTCTCACACAATATGAAACACACACCAACCTAACACACACATGCCTGCATATTGTACAAATGTTACTATCTATCCTGCTACCTTGGCCACCTCTGGGGATCTGTGATCTACTGGTATTATACCTACACATACATGTTACTACATTTCTACATAGGATTTGGGGGGCACACCTGACTGTTACAACATGTGTAAATCGATTGGGGGGGGGCACACCAGACCTTTACTACATTTCTAAATAGGACTGGGGGGCACACCTAACTGTTACTACATTTCTAGGTAGTGTGGGGGGACACGCCTGACTGGTTCTATATTTCTACACAGGATTGGGTGAGGGGGGCACAGCTGACTGTTACTACATTTCTATACAGAATTGGGGGGGGGCACACCTGACTATTTCTGCATTTCTACACAGGATTGGTGGGGGGGCACACCTGACTATTTCTACATTTCTGCACAGGCTTGGGGGGCACACCTGACTGTTAATACATTCCTATGCTGGTTTGGGGGAGGGGGCACACCTGACTGTTTCTACATTTCAACACAGGATTGAGGGGGCACACCTGACTGTTTCTACATGTCTACATGCGATTGGGGGGGGCACACCTGACTGTTTCTACATTTCTATATAGGATTGGGGGAGCACACCTGACTGTTACTACATTTCTACATAGGATGTGGCAGCACACCTGACTACTTCTACATTTCTACACAGGATTGGGAGGTACACCTGACTATTTCTACATTTCTACACAGGATTGGGGGAGCACCTGGCTGTTTCTGCATTTCTACATAGGATTGGGGGGGGCACACCTGACACTTGTACACATTTGCAATGACTGTACTGGTATGTCAGGTACTCCATTTAATTCTGTATTCTAACCTATCATGCTGACTAGAGGCATATCAGTGTACTACAGGTCGTAGGTTTGATTGACCTACATATTAGTTTCTGACTTCCTACCCTTCAGAACTAACATCCCACTGTCTGACTTGATGTAGTCTGTCTGTGTAGGCCTGGGGGGAGTTTACCCATAGGCATCATTCAGAGGCCTTGGCACAGCCTTTGTTTGTGTTTGTCTACACCTGTCCTGCTGGCTGAGACTGTTGTTGGGTATGTGAACCTCTCTGACTGGCATGTGTGTGTCATATGGACACACATGTGGCCCAGCACATTTCCTGCAGTGGGTTTTGTCACCATGTGTAGTAATGTCTACTATGGTAACACCAGTATTTGTTACAGATCTCATGCTGCCACTATAGGTGTTTACTATCTGCTGGCATCCCATTCAGCCACCCTGTTCCTTTTCATGCTCACATCCATACCATAGATACAAGTAACGGCACATACTACTCCAGTCGGTAATTGGTAAGGAGAGTGACTTACCTTGTGGGTGTGCCAGTACTGAGGATGGTGCTGGGAGCTGCCTATGTCGGATGCACATAGTACACTCCCTATACATGGTTGAGCACAGGTAGTGTCATGGTTGGCATCCCTTTTACTGTATGTGTGAGTCAGAGAGAGGAGTCATTTCCTGGGTCCCAATTGTGTCAATGTATGTGCTATGCATTGCCTCTTTGCCAAGACCAGGGCATACTGGGCATGCCTCCATCTGCGTACTGGGGCATGCTCAGGTTATTCCTCCTTCTAGTCACTCTGTGCCTATGCAGGCTTTGGCATTGGTGGGGGGCTGTTTGGCCCTGCCCCATGGTGTTCCTGCTGCAGCTGTTTCTGCATGATCATATTGTGTATTATGGCACATATGATAACAATTTGTGTACATGTAGCTGGTGAGTACTGCAAGGCTCCACTGGATGTGTCCAGGCACTGGAACTGTGACTTGTGCATCCCAGACACACACTCTATTATGATTCTGATCTGTGTGTGTGTCTCATTATGGAGTTCTTGTTTGAGTGTGTGTGCATTTCTGATGGGTGTCATCAGCCACGGCTCCAGTGTGTAACCAAAATCCCCCATTAGGTGACTGTAAGGGATGACCCCATTGACAAATCTCTAGTACAGCTGTGTCAGATGCCAGATGTGGGAATCGTAATAGCATCCAGGGCAGCCAGCACACACATTCATTATAATGCCCTGGGCATCGAACACAACCTAGCAGTTGATGAAGGGGAAGCCCTTGCGGTTGATATAGACCCTACCCCACTCATCGGTTGGTGCTTTGATGCATATGTGCGTGCAATCTATAGAACCCACCACCTCAGGGTATTCTGCTATTTGGTGGAAGAGACGCATATTGCTGGCCAACACCTCACGGGTGTTGAGGAAATATATGTGCTCACCGGCATGTGCTGATATGGCATCCAGGAACTGGTGGAATACCCTGGACACTGATGCCTGTGAGATCCCTATGATATCTCCAGTTGGGCTTTGGGAGGTACCTGTGGCTAGTATTCCTAGGCCTACACATACCTTGGTATCCACTGGGATGGGTTCCCCTCTGTTAGTTCTGCATGTCAGGCATGGCCGGCACAGCTCAACAATTTGTTGTAGGAGGTCGCTGTCCACCCTATAGTGCTCCACTATCTCCAGCTCATGTAGCCCCTGGTAGGTTACCCTGGGTCTGTACACCCTTCTCCCTCTCCTCACTGTGGGTTGGTTGACAGCCTTCTCATCCTCACCACCCTCAGCCACTTCCCCATGTTGATGTCTGATAGCTGCTGCAGCCCCTATCATTTTGTTGTTTTTGTTTGTTAAAACTTCCCTGCTTGTATACACCGGTGGTGTAGAGTATGTGGGAACAGCCAGAGGGAAAGGTGTTTGCATAGTTTAAAGTAGTTTTCTGGCCTGGGCTGGTCTGCTGCCTGTGTAATTGGCTGATTCTGATACATTTCACCTGCCAGATATACTAGTTCTCCTAGATTACCTTCCTACTGCTGCTTTCCCTTCCCATTGCCTTCCTGTTTAAGCCTGGGAGTGTGCTGTGCAAACACACTGCTCAACCATGCACAGAGTTGCAATTTCCTGGTTTACTTTTTTTTCCTTTAAAACCCGCTTAGGAAATGTATAGAGTGCTATGCAGCCTCAGACACTCCATCTTGCTTAGCTCAATCCACTTACAGTATGCCTGACACACCACCCTATGATGTCAGCTAACTCCTAGCCTTGCACCAGGCTATTCCTGCTCTTACACTGTTGGGTGCTGACTAGCATGCAGGAGAAATCTGGGATTCAGTATCATTCCCCTCATTTGTATAGGATTGCCTGCTGATGCATAGTTACATGTCCCACACTGAGCCTCCCCCTTAGCAACCACTATTCACTGGCCATGTTGTCTTCTGCCTGCCATTGAGTATAATGGCAAAAATAGTGATTTTGGCTAGAATGCTTATTTTAGGTATTTTTTCCCATTTTTCACCCGATCCCATTGGCGCGTCACTGCCTTATGCTTAAATAGCCGGGATCTGCTAAAAAAAATGAAAGTTGATTTTTTTTTTATTTTTGCAACTGCTTTCCATACCAATGGCCTTTTATATGGCCATTGGCATGCTTTCTACATAATATCCACCCTTTATTTGGAGCTGTCATGGCTTTGTTTTGTAGTTTGCAGAAATGTAGTCTGTTACTAATGGAGTACATTTCTGCAGATTACTTTAGTCCTGCATGGTTCTTCCTGGATCACAAATTCACCTAATTTGCATGAATTTCTCCTGCAAATGGGGTAATTTGCATACAGGAACTGAGTCCATGCAGGGCTAGTGCAGGAGCGCTAGTACACGTCCCTACAGCTTATTCCTGTATTGCACGGCAGACATATTGCCTGCTGGAGCTCCTGCACTTGTCCTGCAGACCATGCAGGGCTTGCTGAATCTCGGGGAAGGTGTTGCAATGGGGGCTGCTTGTGCCCCCACATTTGCAAATGCAGTCCTTCTAGGTGGGAACTTATAACCTTGTTCAAACTCCCCCTTTTTGAAAAATGTCTGGGATATTTTTGATACCTTGATGATTTGTTGTTCATCTGGTCTGGCACCAAGGCCCAGCTGGAAGCATTTCAGAGACAACCACATTTTAGTACCTCTTTTCAGAGGTTCACTTATCACACTGTTTCTGAACGTATAAACTATTTAGATACTGAAATTATGAAAGGAGATATGGGTGGCCTGGATACCCAAATTTTTAGAAAGTCCACCTTCTGCAATTCTTTTCTGTTTTTCACCAGCTGCCATCCATTTCACCACAAAAGGAGCATAGTGAAAAGCCAGCTTATTAGAATTTTCCATTTGACCTCTGATGACAATATGTGTTCACAAAATTTTGATACACTTAAATCCATGTTTCTTGATAGAGGTTACCCTGAATCTTTGTTTGACAACCTATGTGAGGAGGTATGGGTGGAAAGACACAATAGGTATGCTGCAATTATAAAATATGACCTGAGCTCTGGTGAGTTTAATCAATGTGAAGGGGAAGGAAAGGAGTTTGCAGAGCACAATACCATGGTGTTACATTACTCCCTTAGTGCTAAGGACATACAAAAAAGTGTTGCAGAGAAATTGGAGTATTCTGCAGTGTGATGAGGGGTTATCAATGTGTTTTCCTGAACATCCATCCTTTACCTTCAAATATAAGCCCAATATAAAATGCCTATTGGAGAAACCAAAAGATGGTCTACACGACGACTTGTGGGTGACAACAAAATGTGGCTGTTGCCATTAGTGCTCCTTTATCGAAACAATATTTGAGGGTGATTTGTTGGACAAGACTAGAGCCATGAAGGCTCATGGTAAGTTCAAATGCTGTTCAGAAAGGAATATTTATTTGGTCAGATGCACTTTATGTCCTGCTTTTTATACAGGCAAGACTAAGAATGCATTTAACAGGAGGATATATCAACACCTTTATAGTATATCCAAGAAAGTTAAGAAAAGTGCACTGCCCAGACATGCTTGTATATGTATGAATTTTAAGAAATGTTCTTTTCTACAAATGGAACAAGTGGAAGCAGTTGTTTTTGTTGGAGACTGGGAGAACAAATGACTGCACAGGGAGATGTACTGGCAACTTAAATTAGATGCAGCAAATCCACCCGGTCTTAATAACTATCTTTCTGTATCAAGTGAACTTAAAATAAGAGTGAATAAGATTTGATTTATTTCACAGAACTTTACAGAATTTTATGGCATTTTTTATTACCTATTATCTTTTTTCTTTTCTTGTGTTTTTCTTTGCAAGTTCAGGTCTCTTTAAAACATTTGCTGGATTTTCAGGACTTGCAGCATTTAATAGTTTTTTTGTTGGGGGTGTGTTTCTAGTTTATTTAAGCTTTTAAGCAGCACTACAATCTTTGTAACTCATGGTTCTGAAGAGGTCTGTTCACAGACAAAAGTTCTTAACTGTGATTTTACTTTTTATTTTCACATCAAAGGTTTGGTTCTGTGTGATCCTGGGCTTCCTGTTAATTTTTTTTATTTTATATTTGGTTTTCTGAACTGGATGTGGGAACTAGTTGGTGGTGTTTTAATAATGGTACATTAAATAAATGGAAGGGAATTTGACTTTCACCACAAGAAACATCCGTTACAACACTGGTTTCCTTAAAGCAGGATTCTTTCATTATGCTGTAACAAATCCCCTCTATGTCTCCTCTTTGATTTGAATTATTTTTAATGGGAAACTTTCTTTAAAATGATTGCTATAACACTTCTGCTATCTGAATCACCTGCAGAAAAAAGATGGATAGATAGATAGATAGATAGATAGATAGATAGATAGATAGATAGATAGATAGATAGATAGATATTTTGAAGATTATCTGAAGCTGGCCAGTATTGTTTTTTTGATTCATTGTGAAACTGCTTGATTTATTTTGATTTATATTTTATTTTTAATGCTGATTTTTTTACTATTTGCTGGAAGAAAGGAATGGGTTGTATTTAGGCAATATTCAGCCCTCTTAAGGAGTCTTGTCAGCTATAAATTCATGTGGCTTGTACACAGGATACTCCAGAGCTTATTTAAAACCATCCAGTGTTGTGTTTTGACTTATGTGCATGTGCAACTGCTTGGTAAGAGAAGATTTATTTTGATTTTTTCATTATTTTTTTCCTCTGATTTTTACTGTTATTATGAGGTGTGACTCCAAGCAATAGTTAGCTTGAGCTGCTGCTTTTAATATAAAGGACATTCTGTGTTTTACTGTGATTAGCGCAACTGGCAGCGTAGGTCAGAATCATACCTCTCAACCTGGAAACATCAAACATATGGACAAGGGCCCATGAAAAATAGGTACAAATCTGTATGCTTATTCTGATTAACATAAAAGTTGCATGCATAGTTATGTATCCCTGCCCCACTCCAAATGGAATTGTGAGGTACCAACTTTCAAATGCAAACTGAAAAACAGACAACTAAAATATGGTCCCAGACCCTGTAGTAAATGGTAACCATTTTTTTTGAAATGTGTAGCAATGATGTTCACTGGGACAGAAGAAGATGATGAACCTTAGGATTTTGTTTTTGGTGACTTGCAATATGTGGGTTTTGTGGTAAAAGTAGGACATTTAATGGTAGGTGATATTCTAATCTTAGCAACAGAATAGTTTGTTAGGTCTTCCAAAAGTCATGCAACATGGCCTACTGATCAGTGGTGTTGCTAGAGTTTGTGCCACCCAGGGCTGTCTTTGAGTTTGCCACCCTTTCTTCCTCACAAAATCTTGGTCGAATGGGGCACCCCAATACACAGCCCTCTCCCCTGCAGCCATTACAATGTCCCATTACTTGGCTATTTCACCCCATTTACCATAAACACTGTAATGTACATACATTTTTACATCTACAATGATTATCTGGATTTCATTTAAAACTTTTATTTTACATTTTATAGCACAAACACTAATAGACATCTGGAAAACAAAGCAATACAGTCTCACAATGAAAATAGACTTAGCATTAAAACTTCTCTGCCCTTGAAACTCACATTAATTGAAACAACATTGAAACCCACATTCAAAGAAAATGCATCTGGCCAGTGGTGGAAAAAGATACATTTGGGCTGTTTTCAAATCATAGGCCCCTTGCACATGAAACATGCATGTGTTCTTTGATACACTTTCCTGATTGTATTAAATTATGTTCCTTGTATAATACAGCACACTTGTTAGAGCTCGTTTTAAATTTATTGCTTTGAACATTTTTCTAGTAAGCAATGAAACAAAATGTATGAAGCAATAATGACAAAACTGCCCAATTCAGAACATTTTCATCATAAAAATCTACTCAAACTTCTACAGTCCACCAATATCA
Organism: Protopterus annectens; assembly: GCF_019279795.1. NCBI lineage: Eukaryota > Metazoa > Chordata > Ceratodontiformes > Protopteridae > Protopterus > Protopterus annectens. The sequence goes on along the minus strand of NC_056725.1, from coordinate 1,976,996,118 downwards.
ATAAATGTGCACAATCTCTGCAGAAGTTAAAGTAATCTAAATAATTCCACATTAAATAGATCTGTAAGATCTCTCAAGACATCTGCAATGACTGGAAAGGCCGCAGAAATACCTCATTAAAAGAATCACAGGCCTAAAGCAGATGCCCTAAGCTGACTGTCTAAAAAACTCTACCTATACTCTGCCACATATCATCTACTCAGAGGCAATCTCTGCTTAACATACAAGGCCATGTCAAACCCAGAACTGTTGGACATGCTACACTTAAAGAAATCCCAATCCCTCAGAGACACACACTCCAGGGATCTAAACCTTGTCATCACAATGAAAAAAACATGCTGGAGGGATAGTTTCCTGACCTAGAGGCTCCCCAGACTCTGGAATAGACTGCCCATACATGTCAAGCAGAGTGCCTTTTTGGCCTTTTTAAAAAGGAACCTTGATGATTGGATGGGAGATACGAAATTAACCCCGGGGATCACGTCAGTCACCCTGCTAGACAGGGGTCCAGGGAAGTAAATACTGTCGGAAGAAATAGCCAGGGAATTTTTATGGCTAGGCTTGTATAGGCCCTAGGGCCAATAGCCGAGTACCAACCTATGAACCTATGAACCTAAGATCTGCAACTAATGAAGAGGTTGCTGCTAGGAAACAACTTAATATTTCATTGCTTCATCTACAAATAAAGTGCCTGTTGCCCTTGAAGAATAAATTGCATATGTTACATTAAAAAAATGATAAGCTAATAATATTGCAATAGGGAATGGATGGCAAACTGATAACATGTTCATAGTTACTAGGTATCTCCACCAAATAGAACATTCTTAGGACTGCAGCATCCACCCCTTTAAAAGTACAACACAGTGCCGTATCACCATTCCATCTACATATTGTGGGACTAGAACCCACAGCCGTCTTCATCAAAAGCAAGCATCCTTCCTGTTGTGCTACTAACAATACTAATGGACTGGACATAAGCAGTAGCCTACCACTGTGGGAGTAGAACCCACAGCCTTCTGCATCAAAAGGAAGTATTCTACCTGTTGTGCTACTAACAATGCAAACAGACTTGGCATAAGCAGCACTAAACATCTTCCCCCGTGAAGAACTATGCAGTACAAGAAATCTGGAAAAAGCCAAAATTTATGGGGGGGGGAGGCCCAAAACCAGGGACACATTTTAAACATTGCTTGTATAATCTTAGAAAAGTTGGTAAAATAAAATGTTTTGTGTTACCATGCGTTCCCTGAAAGATAGGAAGACTGAAACTTAAATGACTATCATTATTTAGTGAATTCAGTTCTCACTGATTTGCCAGAAAACCACAAATTTTAGGAGGAACAGACCAAAAGTATAAGCCAAACATTCCAGATATTCTGTAAAACTTTGGACAGTTGAGAACTACAGACTTAACTCCTTGAACCATAAGCGGTGGTGGTACGGATAGAGAATTTAGGCTCTTTTTCCTTGTACCTAAGGTACACGGTTTGAGCCTGAGCAACTCTAACCACAAGTTATACCTAACTGGGGCATTTTACACATACACACACACACACACACACACACACACACACACACACACACACACACACACACACACACACACACACACACACATACACACACACACACACACACACACACACACACACACACACACACACACACACCTTAACAGAATGCAATGGCATCAAGCCACACACACATTTATAGCTTACCAGAATGTAATGCTGTCAAGTATCTCTAGTAAAGTGCCTGCAGTCACACACACATAAGCTTAACTAACTTCACACATATGAAAAAAAAAGTTTCTCTTGCACATAATCTTGAGCCAACCTGAGTTCTAATCCAACACAGAGCTCTAATTCAACACAGACTGCAAGTTACTGGCTTGGCATTCTTTTGACAGCTTGTCTTTCTGCCTTGTGAAGCTGACATCATTGCACATACCCAGGAAATTCAGAAATTAAAGGGGCCACATGGCACCCCAATATTTTGTGAAAAACGGTATTTACCGCAGAATTAGGTATGCTTGAGAGGTATGATGTCTATGCAGTCATTGAGATATGGTTTAAAGCTGTAGAGAGCACACCAGCAGTCATCATCTTCTTTTGGCTGTTCCCGTTAGGGGTCACCACAGCGGATCTTCTGTTTCTATTTCTTCCTGTCCTCTGCATCATGCTCTTTCACACCAACCGCCTGCATGTCCTCTCTCACCACATCCATAAACCTTATCTTAGGCCTTCCTCTTTTCCTCTTACCTGGCAACTCTATCCTTAGCATCCTTTTCCCAATATATGCAGCATCTCTCCTCAGCACATGTCCAAACCAATGCAATCTCGCCTCTCTTGCTTTGTCTCCAAACTGTCCAACCTGAGCTGACCCTCTAATATACTGATTCCTAATCCTGTCCATCCTAGTCACACCCAGTGCAAATCTTAACATCTTTAACTCTGCCACATCCAGCTCTGACTCCTGCCTTTTCGTCAATGCCATCGTCTCCAACCCATATAACATAGCTGGTCTCACTACCCTCTTGTAGACCTTCCCTTTCACTCTTACTGGTACCCGTCTGTCACAAATCACTTCTGACACTCTTCTCTACCCATTCCACCCTGCCTGTACTCTCTTCTTTACCTCTCTTCCACACTCACCATTGCTCTGAACTGTTGATCCCAAGTATTTAAACTCATCCACCTTTACCAACTCTACTCCCTGCATCCTCACCATTCCTCTACCCTCCCTCACATTTACACACATATATTCTGTTTTAGCCCTGCTGACCTTCATTTCTCTCCTCTCTAAAGCATATCTCCACCTCTCCAGGGTCTCCTCAACCTGGTCCCTACTCTCACTACATATCACAGTGTCATCTGCAAACATCATAGTCCACTGGGCCTCCTGTCTGATCTCATCTGTCAACCTGTCCATCACTACTGCAAATAAGAAAGGGCTCAGAGCTGATCTTGATGTAATCCCACCTCCACCTTAAACGTATCTGTCACTCCCACCGCAGTCCTCACCAGTGTCACACTACCCTTGTACATATCATGTACCACTCTTACATACTTCTCTGCCACCCTGACTTCCTCATACAATACCACAACTCCTCTCTAGGCACCCTGACATATGCTTTCTCTAAGTCCACAAAGACACAATGCAACTCCTTCTGACCTTCTCTGTATTTCTCCAACAACACCCTCAGAGCAAATATTGCATATGTAGTGCTCTTTCCTGGCATGAAACCATACTGCTGATCACTAATCATCACCTCCCTTCTTAACCTAGCTTCCACTACTCTTTCCTATAACTTCAAGCTGTGACTGATCAATTTTATCTCTCTGTAGTTACTGCAGCTCTGCACATCACCCTTATTCTTAAAGATAGGTGCCAAAACACTTTTTCTCCACTCCTCAGGCATCCTCTGACTTTCCAAAATTTCATTAAACAATCTGGTTAAAAATTCCACTGCCATTTCACCTAAGCACCTCCATGCTTCCAATGGTATGTCATCTGGGCCAACAGCCTTTCCATTCTTCATCCTCTTCATAGCTGACCTTACTTTCTCCTTGCTAATCTGTTTCACTTACTGATTCCCTATCCCCACATCCTCCAACCTTCTTTCTCACTCATTCTCTTCATTCATCAGCCCTTCAAAGTACTCTTTCCATCTACTCAACACACTCTTCTCATTTGTGAGTATGTTTCCCTCACTATCCTTTATGCCCCTTACCTGCTGCACATCTTTCCCAGCTCTGTCCCTCTGTCTAGCCAATTGGTACATGTCCTTTGCTCCCTCTTTAGTGTCCAATCTCTCATACAACTCTCCATATGCCTTATCCTTAGCCTTCGCCACCTCTCTCTTTGCCATGCGTCTCATCTCCTTATACTCATGTCTACTTTCTTCATCTCTTTGGCAATCCCACTTCTTCTTCACCAGCCTCTTCCTCTGTATACTCTCATGTACTTCCTCATTCCACCACCAGGTCTCCTTGTCCTCCTTCCTCTGTCCAGATGTCACACCAAGCACCTTTCTAGCAGTCTCCCTTACTAGCTCTGCTGTAGTTTTCCAGCTATTCAGTAACTCTTCACTGCCTCCCAGTGCCTGTCTTAACTCTTCCCTGAACTCCACCTCACAATCACCCTTTTTAACTTCCACCATTTAATCCTTGGCACTGCTTTCACACTTCTCCTCCTCTTTTTGATGACCAACGTTATCCCACAGACCACCAATCTATGCTGCTTAACTACACTTCCCCCTGTCACCACTTTACAGTCTCCAATCTCCTTCAGACTGACCCACCTACATAGGATATAATCCACCTGAGTGCATCTTCCTCCACTCTTGTACGTCACCGAAGGCTATAATGTCTTCCCCACATTTAGATCAGCTAATACGCAGAAAGGAACTAAAGATAGAGGTGTCTCTATTTACATCAAAAATAAATATACTTCAAGGCTGGTTAAGCAGGCTGATGCACTTGAGCTTCTCTATGTTCAAATAACCATAGGCAAAATCTCATACCAGTTCCTTGCAAGGTACAACTCCTCCTCTGTGACACAGGAAACCCGTAACACCAATCCCCATACAAACCAATATCATACTCATGGACAATTTTAATTACCCAACTATTAACTGGGAATCATATACAACAGCAAACATGCAGGTATAGAGATTCCTGGATACTGCAAACACAGACTCCTTGGACCAATTGATTGTCAATATGCTGACCAAATTGCAAACATACTGGATCTGGTCCTTACTAATATGAGAGAGAGTTGGAGGTCCCTTAGTGTAATGTTCTCTCTGGTAAGGTCAGACTATAAAATAGCCTCCTTTGAAGTAAAAATAAATCCTAGAACCCCAGCTAACCCTAGAATGTTCAGGAACTACTCTAAGTAAAATAAAGAAAATGCCAACATGCAAATGTCAACAACTTTAATTTATAAATAAAATACAAAGCTGTTTTGTTCTGTACACTATTGGAACTTCTTCTGAGTTAAAAATTACTCTAAGGCTAACTTCCTACTACTAAGTGACAACCTGGCAAAATTTCAAGCCCCCATAAATCTTGAGACCACTGCTGCCTATGTGGAACTGTTCATAGAAACCCTATATAAGCATGTTAATAGCTGCATAGAGGCAGTTGTACCCACCAGGAATATGTAAGAACTAACTCAAAAAACAAACCACTCTGGTGGAATCACAACATCAGTAGGCTGTGTAACAGAAGGAAGAAAATCATGGATAAATTTAGGAGGTATATCACTCAGCAGGATGAAAATACTTTCATTAAAAAAAAAAAAAGCAACTCAGAGGACATATTCTACCAAAGCCAAATACTCCACCAGGCAGTAGACAAATATCCAACAATGTAGTAAAAAATGTTTGCAGGCAATCCACATTGGCAAGCAGAAATCAGCCATGGCTTTTATTTAACAACAAAGTCAAGTATTCTATTAGCAATTAGCTATTTGACTTTGTTGTTAAATAAACACCATGGCTGAATTCTACCTGCCAATGTGGATTGCCTGCAGACATTTTTTACTGCATTGTTAGATACTTGTCTACTTCCTGGTGGGGACTGTGCCACTGCTTCTTGGTTTGAGTACATGTTTTTTGTTTATTCCTAGTCTACTCTGTAGCTGTGTCAGCAACCTCAAAGGCAATACAAAATTGTGTGCAGAGCCCATTGTTAATGAAGCCACCTATACTGAGCCAAAAAATATTGCAAACTTACTAGCAGACAAATTCAACTTTAACTTTATCCCTCTCTCCCCCTGAACTTCCCCTCAAGAAATGCCATGAAATATAACTTCCCCTACTATCATTTGGAAACAGATCCTCAATGCTCTCTCTAAAGCCAAAAATGCTGCATTGATGGACACAGGCAATAACCCAGAATGCCTTCTAAGTAGCATGGAACATGACCTATCATGCCATCTGGAATCACTATTTAATGACAGCCTCTAAACAGGTGTCATGCCTCATGAATGGAGAAAAGCAACAGTCATCCCTCTGTTCAAAGGTGAGGTATCTACAACCTCTAGAAACTATAGACCCATAAGTTTCACTACTCTCATTTGAAAAGCCATGGAAAGAATTCTTATGGAAATGATCAATAATGACATAGAAAACCTCTAGACACTGGACCTAATCCAATTTGGTTTTATCAAGGCCAGGTCATGCCTGTTCAAACTGGTGGACTTCTTCGAGAAGGTTCCAAAACAATGGATGAGGGCAAAATGGTTCACACTGCCTAACTTGACCTGGCCAAAGTATTTGACACAATACCCTACTTGGGAATTGTTGACAGACTGAAAACATTAGGTATAAAGCCTTGTGTCACCTGTTGCTTAGCCAGATGGCTTACAGATAAGATCCAGGAAGTTAGAATTGGGGACTCCACCTTGCAAAGATGACAGTCACAAGTGTAGTCCCCTCAGTGTTCAGTCCTGGGACTGCTTCATTTTGGTGTTTAATTCTCTGAGATCAAGGCCAATATCAAGGGCCTCTGGCTGACAAAATTTGTAGACGGCTGCAAATTAGAGCAAGCACAGAAACCCACTGACACAAATGTTCTCCAGGAATGGCTGACAGAGAAAATATCTTATGTCAGAGCCATGGACTAAAACTAAATGCCAAGAGTTACATAATGGTATCCTTCGGAAAGTCATCCACCCATGGCAACTATTATATTGACAGGACAACCTAAAATTCAACCTGTAGTTAGGGACTTAGGGACACACATAGACTGTGACATGGCTTTTGACCATCACATGTCTGCAGTAGTGAGGAAATCATTCTGTGTTGTGAAACATATAAACAAATATGGCATGTAGATCCAAGGAGGTCATTGTTACACTGTATTCAGCATTAATCAGACCTGTCATTGAGTACAATGCCCTCTTTGGTGTGTACCAAACCAGGCATATCAAACAATGAGAATGTCCACAGGAAGTTCCTCACTAAAAGAATACATGGCATAAGTAACATGTCTTATGCAAACTGTCTCAAAACCCTACCCTTGAATTCTGTCTCATACAGGCTGTTGATGGGAGATCAATGCATGGCATACAAGACATTGTCAGACCCCACCCTGATCGACCTCCTGCATTTCTGCAAAACAAACACTAGAATTACTCATTCTACAGACTTAAACCATGCCTGTGATATAAATAGGACCTGATGGAGAGAGACAACTATGTATCCCAGAGACTACCTATTCCCTGAAATAGGCTCTCCATCCATGTGAAGCAGAGTTTCTCCCTAAACCAATTCAAGTATAACTTGGACAGTTGTATGGGGAACAGGAAATTCATCCCTGGTTTGGCACCTATGTCTCTATTGGATACAGGCAGCATGTAAATGGTTCATCTCCCAAGCCCTTGCTTATAAATGGTTTACCTCCCAAGTCTCTGCTTACACTTATCAAGGGTACCTAAACTTGTCAGAGATTTAGGATGCATGGCTAGTCTTAAAAAGGCCCTAGTGGTCATTAGCCTAGCACACACCCATGAACCTATGAATCTATAATTTATCAGCTTCAATTATTACACATCTCAGTTTCCTTACAAAAACCATAATTCTGGTAAATATTTTTTTGCCTATGTTGAACATCCCTAATCTTTCTCCATAATGCATAAAATTTTTGCACACAATTTCCTTAACATGGATGAATGTAACATTCATCCATGCACCACAATCATTGTTTTTTTTTTAACTGCTATAAACACAAGGCAAATAGCACTATAAACCGTTTATACCTCAAAAACTGTTTCTAACTTTGTTTCAAACAGAAAACACATAACATCGCAAAACCTATTTCTTTGTCACTTCTCTAAATTACTGTGAGCAGAATCTGGAAAAAGTCTGATGTTGGCACTTATTATTTCTGCCTTTGAACAGATTTCTTGTGCTAAAAGATAAACAGGTATGCAGCAGTACATTAGCACAATTTACAATTAACTTTTTAAAAACAAAATTGGGCATTTGAAATGCTGTGAAAAATCACATTAAGTAACATTTAACCCTTTTGTCCATTATTTGTGGCTCTGTCAAGAATTCAGCTGAACCATCTGTTGCAATACAGAAAGAAGAGGGGGAAAAAAAGAAAAAAAAAACAGCTCCTTAGAACCTTATTACTTCCAGGTTACAGTTTGTGGATACTAGAAGTAGCTGTTCCTATTTCTCCTGGACACAAAATGTTCCATTCCTCCATTGGTATTAACTACAAATAAAAATAAAAAGGAAGATGTTAGTAGTGATCCAATGTTAAAAGTAATGTGAGAACTTAAGGTATGACAAAACAGCATGACTCTTTTTAAAAAGGACAGACATTTTATGGTTAGGAAGTTGCTGACATCAGATGCCTGCAACTTCCTTGTTTTAGTATATGGTATAAGATGAAGGAGAGAACATATCTTTTTATTTTATTTTTAAGTTAATTTTACTAAAAATAAGCAAAATTACAGTCTAACATTATGGGAGTTGTGTTCTGTAAAACCAAATAATCTACACAATGGTGTGGAATGATGGGAAATTTCAGAAAATAAAGTATTTAAAATATGGGGTGGCGCAGGGGTGCAGCAGTTAATGCTGTCGCCTTACAGCAAGAGGTTCTCCGGTTCGATTCTCGGCTGGGGTGCCTTCTGTGTGGAGTTTGCATGCTCTCCCTGTGTTCGCGTGGGTTTCCTCCGGGTACTCCGGTTTCCTCCTACATTCTAAAGACATGCTTCTGGAGCATTTCTCCCCGGGCCTCCACTGAAAACAGGATCTTTGGAACCTAGTCGGACTTTCCCGGTCAACAAATGTTAAATAAAAAAAATAAATAAATAAATAAAATGTCTTTTCCCCTGTTTGCCAATGAAGAAAATGTATATTTCTATTAAAAATTCAAACTGAAACAGTATTTTTGAATTTATTCATTTACAACTGCACACTTGTGGTACTGTATGGCCACATTTGTATATCCATAAATATTTGTGAAATGTGATAAAAAGTTACTTGAAGTCTACAGTACACATTACTGCATAGGTATGCTACAGACTTAATGTTCTGTGACATGATACCGTAAGCACCAATCCATGAGTAAATAGGTGCAGATGAGTTAATGGAACTGATACTCAGGTAATGAAAAACCACTGGAAAAGAGCCACACACACACACACACAAAAAACTGAATACAAAGCAATTGGCCCTACTTGTAGTTTTGCACCATAGGCTCCATACTCTGAGTAATAGTCCAAAATCCAATAAAAGCTTATAGGAAAAAACAGGTGTCCAAATGAACTGGTCCACAAACTCAATTAATAAATACAGGTTAAGCGTTTTCGTCCCTACCATAGCATGGTACTTCATCAGAACAATAAATTTCACAAAAACACTTACTTAAATACATAAAAAACATCTAATTAACTATTAAATAAACCAATTAAGGCAATAAAATAGCAAGCCTTATTATTTTCTTAAAGGTCAAAGTACCCTTTATGTCATAATACACAACACCATAGCAATAATTTAAAAAAAATCACATAAAAACATTTCATAAAAATTGTTAATAAGTAAAACAATAAGAATTACTTATTATTTAAATATTTTAGAGGTCCAAAGCCCTCTTTTTAAAAACAGGTAGAATAGAAACCAAATAATTAATACCTGGTGGTAAAAAAAAGCTTTCAGCTTGGTTATCCAGTAATATTCCTTTAGTTCAACAAATGTTTATGTGTTTAAGTAAGTATGAAGCTTATGGTGTGAAACTACCAATAGGGCCAATTGCTTTGTATTCACTGATACTCAGGTATGCAGAGTGGATAATGAACAATGAAATAATGTAATGTTTGCCAGAAAAAAATACAGGGTGTGAGTAGGGCCTTAGAACTTATATTGCCTAGGTATAAGGAGATATAGAGCTGTTTTTATTCAGGTTCAAATTATCTCACCATCAAATACTCATTAAATGTTAAAAATAACCTTACAGCCCTCTTAAATAACCAAACTTGTACAGGGATTATACCATATATGTCACAAATAGAAATGACAGCTAAGTTAGCATGAATGAGAAAATTTGGGGGGGGGGGGTAAATGTGTACATAAAACTTGCTCATTTAAAATTGTGAATGTATAAAACAACCAAGCCTAATATGGGAACACATATTTAGAGAGTATGGAGACCACTTGTCAACACAAAGGAAGATATTTTTTTCAGCAGCTATATTACAATATTTGACTAACACAAGACAGGATTTTTGTCCAGTTAGGAATTAAACAGTTGACTCATAGCAAAATTTAACTTATCCATGCTGGTTTTTAATGCTAAGTATTTTAGTAATAAAGTATATTTTTTGAAAATGTTCTGCTTTCAAACACAATTTATATTGTTAATGTTTGTGAAACACTATTTAAGAACAATGATTGGAAACAAATCCTGTCAGGGTATAACTATGTTTTTCCTGTAACAGACATTTTAAGAAATTTCAGATGTATGTGTTTTAATAGGGATTAAAGATGATGAGACCTGTGGCTATTACACCTTTGATGATAGTACCAGTACTGTTGATTGTGTAACTGTGACAATAAAGGCATATATAGAAAATCTTATGCAAAACAGTTTGGCTTCCTAAAATGGTAGATAATTTGTGCTAGTAATATGCAGGTTACCTCAGGTACTCAAATTAAATTAGATTATTTTGGAAAAGTACTGTGCAAACTAGACTTAAAACAACAGAAAGTAGACAGGAGATTAGTAATAATGAACAAAGAACACTTCAGGGTAAACTTACAGTACCATTATATTTATTATTCACTAGGTCATTTAAGTATAAGAAGCTTTTCAAGATTGGAGACATTCACATTATTGTATGAGAATATACTCCTCATGACGACAGTCAACTTTTCCCCTGCCATTTATTTATTGTACTGTCATTCTTTGATGAGAATGATTGCATATAAATGGAGACTGGAACCTAACTCTGGATTCATAGTTGAACAAATTGGGATTGAGTATTACAAGTAGTAGAAGAGATTCAGTACTTTGCATAGACATAATATATAGCAATGAATTGTTGGATCCTAGTAGATGTTTGTTTTCTCTAAATGTAGGGACTTTCTATACTTTTCATCTTTACAGTAAGGAAAAAGAGAGCAGGACAAGCTCAGAGTTATGCAGACCTATAACTTTATTGTCTTACTCTGGAAAAATAATGGAGAATATTATTTTGGTTAAATTATTGTCAGAAGTGGAAAGTATGGGACTTGAAGCCATTCATCAGTAAGCACATGTTGAAAAAATATGTATAACTACCTTTAATGTGATATTCTATAATAACAATAATATTTATAAATGAAAAAGCGTGCTGCGATTTAATACTTATAGAGTGTTGTCTTAAACCTTTGATAGGATCATAAAACAATCATCAATAAATTAGAACAAGTAGGTATTAATGTAATCCTGGTAATATGGACAGCTGCACATCTTACAACTAGGACATGGCAAGTATCATACAGCAATTGGACAGGTGAAATTCTAGGTTACAGAAAGGGTATCCCATGGGGCTCTGTCCTAGGCCCTTACTTGTTTAAACTGCATCTTTCAGATCTATCCTTTTCATCTGAGGTGTCCTATAGTCTGCATGCCAATGACTTGAAACTGGGTAAACTGATTAAATCTGTTACAGAGAGGGCATATCTGAAAAATAACTTGACTAAATGGAACATTTGGGGACAGGAGTATAATATGCTGATAAATTCATCAAAAACTAAGCATATGAGATTTGTAAGACATAGATTGAAGGGTGAATATTTAATGCAACATACAGTGATTGAAACTGTGAATTCATTTAAGGATCTGGGTATATGGGGTAGACCAAGGTCTGAGTGTTTCTAATCATATAAAACAATTGGCTAATGATAGCTATAAAACAATAGGCTGTATAAAATATAGATAGTCAGAAATGATGAAATCATTGTTTGTAACTTACATTAGGCCAAATCTTGGGTACGGAATAAGAAGAAGAAGAAGAAGAGGAGGACCTTATAAGAAAACTAAGGGCATCAAAGGATGTGTTAGTCAAAGTTATTATGAAAGATTAAAATATCTGAATTTGTATATTGTCTCAAAGAGATTTTTAAGAGGAGACATTATTCCTGTAGATATATATATATATATATATATATATATATATATATCTAACATTTTGAGACAGCTATCTCTGAGAATGTTTAGGGTTGTCAAAGAGTAGCAGAGATTAATCAGGAAGCACATGAAGGAGATTATATAGGATTGAGAAATGTACTATTTGGCTTAATGAGAGATAACTAATGTCTGGAATAGACTAGTCAATTATATTATATTATAAGATGCACTAGTTTAGATATTTTAAGAACAACTTGGACAGTTATTACAGGGATAACTGTTTTGGTATAGTGACAAACTAAAAAGGCATTATTGTCTATGCCTAAAATGTTTCTAGGTATGCATGCATGTATGTATTAACAGCAATCAAGTTGTGAGGCTAACATGAGTTAGTTGCAATAAATAAATATTCATCTGGTATAAGAAATGACAAAAATTTATCTTTTTTGAAGAACCTATATACAATAGAGATTGTATGAGGCAATTTTTATATTTACTATGCATTTCGTTTTACCAGGTTATGCCCAGTACAGCCTTCTTTGTACCATATAATAATATTCACACTTTAACTTCACCAAGTTGTATTCTCATAGACTCGCTCTGCAAATATAGACCATACAACGTCATCAATAAGGGAACGAGGGTGTAACATGGCTAGGCTTATATAGGCTCTAGAGCCAATAGCCTAGTAACCTCCTATGAACCTATTATATAGAGCACTTACAGGTATGAAAATGTTTCATGAGCTTACACCAAATAAAGGTTGACTTTCAACTTCTACTCATTCATGTGGAACAAGTCAACAAAGATCCCCCTAAATAGCCTCACTACCTCTGCGCTTTTCTTCATAAACTCTTGACAGACTAGTATACAAGATCTAAGTATTAGCAATTCCTACAAAGCCCTACACACAAGTGCAATATCTGTAAGTCTCCTAACAAAAATAAATATAACAAAAGATTTTACAAATCTCATGGTAAAGCTGACAAGATTTGCTACTTAAGGGGCGTTGTGCTAAACCATTCCACCCTGCTTATAGAAAACACTGCGTGAAATAGCATAGCAACAAGATGTCTAATTTTTAAATAGGTCCATAATCTGTTATTGACATATATTTATTTCCATGTTTAAGACACTTAAATATATATTCTCTAGAAGTCACCTTTGCAGTGTTAATTCATTAGCACTCAATATAACTGAGAAGTACAATTTGATTAACAAGATCAAACTTTCTATCAGATTTGTAAACTTGCAAGATTAAAATTTTTATGCACAGTATACCTTATATTGAATTTTTGTACTACATTCCTATGTTTCAGTTATCCAAATATATCTAATAGAGAAAAAGCTTGCAAATATTTTTCTAACAATCTCGCTAATCCATAATACTGCTCAGACAAGCTCCTCGTGGTTCTGCAGAGTGGTCCTAGCAGCAGGGAACTCAGAAAAGCGACTACTTTCTGGATTTAAGTATCTTTGCTTTTTTTCACTTGGAATAGCTTCTGTAGCTTACCCTGAACTAGCTTGAACTGTTTTTTAACTGTTTGCTGCATTATTTTAAAATCTGCACTTAAAGTTACATTTTAGTCGAATTTGATCGAAAGTTTGTTTGTTTGTTTGTTTAATTTAACTGTGGAGGCTGCCCACTAAAGTGTGCTAGCCTGTGTAACTAATTTATCACTGTTTCTGCATTTTCTATGTGTTTCTACCAAAAAAACACAAAAATAATCCTTGTTTTCCCACCTCTCCTTGACTAGTTTAGACAAGTTTACAGGCATTGCTGTATTCTGGGCTGTGGTGTAGTTCCTGTGTTGTCCATTACCTTACTTGGATAGAAGGAAGTTTCTTTGCTCACCAGTGGGAGTGGGGAGCCTTGAGCAGCCTACCTGTCCCTGTAGGAAGTGACCTCAGCACAAGAAGCTGTAGTAATTGGTTGTTTTGGACCATTTCTAGCTCTTTTGTAGTTCACTGTTTAAAATCTGCCTCTGGGCATTTTTTCTGGCTATACTGCTCAGACAAGCTCCTCGTGGTTCTGCAAAGTGGTCCTAGCAGCAGGGAACTCAGAAAAGTGACTACTTTCTGGATTTAAGTATCTTTGCTTTTTTTTCACTTGTAATAGCTTCTGTAGCTTACCCTGAACTAGCTTGAACTGTTTTTAACTGTTTGCTGCATTATTTTAAAATCTGCACTTAAAGTTACATTTTAGTCAAATTTGATCGAAAGTTTGTTTGTTTGTTTGTTTAATTTAACTGTGGAGGCTGCCCACTAAAGTGTGCTAGCCTGTGTAACTAATTTATCACAGTTTCTGCATTTTCTGTGTGTTTCTACCAAAAAAACAAAAAAAAACAAAAAAAAAATCCTTGTTTTCCCGCCTCTCCTTGACTAGTTTAGACCAGTTTACAGGCATCGCTGTATTCTGGGCTGTGGTGTAGTTCCTGTGTTGTCCATTACCTTACTTGGATAGAAGGAAGTTTCTTTGCTCACCAGTGGGAGTGGGGAGCCTTGAGCAGCCTACCTGTCCATGTAGGAAGTGACCTCAGCACAAGAAGCTGTAGTAATTGGTTGTTTTGGACCATTTCTAGCTCTTTTGTAGTTCACTGTTTAAAATCCACCTCTGGGCGTTTTATTCTGGCTATACTGCTCAGACAAGCTCCTCGTGGTTCTGCAGAGTGGTCCTAGCAGCAGAGAACTCAGAAAAGTGACTACTTTCTGGATTTAAGTATCTTTGCTTTTTTTCACTTGGAATAGCTTCTGTAGCTTACCCTGAACTAGCTTGAACTGTTTTTTAACTGTTTGCTGCATTATTTTAAAATCTGCACTTAAAGTTACATTTTAGTCGAATTTGATCGAAAGTTTGTTTGTTTGTTTAACTGTGGAGGCTGCCCACTAAAGTGTGCTAGCCTGTGTAACTAATTTATCACTGTTTCTGCATTTCCTGTGTGTTTCTACCAAAAAAACAAAAAAACAAAAAAAAATAATCCTTGTTTTCCCGCCTTCCTCGACTAGTTTAGACCAGTTTACAGGCATTGCTGTATTCTGGGCTGTGGTGTAGTTCCTGTGTTGTCCATTACCTTACTTGGATAGAAGGAAGTTTCTTTGCTCACCAGTGGGAGTGGGGAGCCTTGAGCAGCCTACCTGTCCCTGTAGGAAGTGACCTCAGCACAAGAAGCTGTAGTAATTGGTTGTTTTGGACCATTTCTAGCTCTTTTGTAGTTCACTGTTTAAAATTCGCCTCTGGCCAGTTTTTTCTGGCAATACTGCTCAGACAAGCTCCTCGTGGTTCTGCAGAGTGGTCCTAGCAGCAGGGAACTCAGAAAAGCGACTACTTTCTGGATTTAAGTATCTTTGCTTTTTTTTCACTTGGAATAGCTTCTGTAGCTTACCCTGAACTAGCTTGAACTGTTTTTAACTGTTTGCTGCATTATTTTAAAATCTGCACTTAAAGTTACATTTTAGTCAAATTTGATCGAAAGTTTGTTTGTTTGTTTGTTTAATTTAACTGTGGAGGCTGCCCACTAAAGTGTGCTAGCCTGTGTAACTAATTTATCACTGTTTCTGCATTTTCTGTGTGTTTCTACCAAAAAACAAAAAATAATCCTTGTTTTCCGCCTCTGACTAGTTTAGACCAGTTTACAGGCATTGCTGTATTCTGGGCTGTGGTGTAGTTCCTGTGTTGTCCATTACCTTACTTGGATAGAAGAAAGTTTCTTTGCTCACCAGTGGGAGTGGGGAGCCTTGAGCAGCCTACCTGTCCCTTTAGGAAGTGACCTCAGCACAAGAAGCTGTAGTAATTGGTTGTTTTGGACCATTTCTAGCTCTTTTGTAGTTCACTGTTTAAAATCCGCCTCTGGGCGTTTTTTCTGGCTATACTGCTCAGACAAGCTCCTCGTGGTTCTGCAGAGTGGTCCTAGCAGCAGGGAACTCAGAAAAGTGACTACTTTCTGGATTTAAGTATCTTTGCTTTTTTTTCACTTGTAATAGCTTCTGTAGCTTACGCTGAACTAGCTTGAACTGTTTTTTAACTGTTTGCTGCATTATTTTAAAATCTGCACTTAAAGTTACATTTTAGTCGAATTTGATCGAAAGTTTGTTTGTTTGTTTGTTTAATTTAACTGTGGAGGCTGCCCACTAAAATGTGCTAGCCTGTGGAACTAATTTATCACTGTTTCTGCATCTTCTGTGTGTTTCTAACAAAAAAACAAAAAAACAAAAAAATAATCCTTGTTTTCCCGCCTCTCCTTGACTAGTTTAGACCAGTTTACAGGCATTGCTGTATTCTGGGCTGTGGTGTAGTTCCTGTGTTGTCCATTACCTTACTTGGATAGAAGGAAGTTTCTTTGCTCACCAGTGGGAGTGGGGAGCCTTGAGCAGCCTATCTGTCCATGTAGGAAGTGACCTCAGCACAAGAAGCTGTAGTAATTGGTTGTTTTGGACCATTTCTAGCTCTTTTGTAGTTCACTGTTTAAAATCCACCTCTGGGCATTTTCTTCTGGCTATACTGCTCAGACAAGCTCCTCGTGGTTCTGCAGAGTGGTCCTAGCAGCAGGGAACTCAGAAAAGTGACTACTTTCTGGATTTAAGTATCTTTGCTTTTTTTTCACTTGGAATAGCTTCTGTAGCTTACCCTGAACTAGCTTGAACTGTTTTTAAACTGTTTGTTGCATTATTTTAAAATCTGCACTTAAAGTTACATTTTAGTCGAATTTGATCAAAAGTTTGTTTGTTTGTTTGTTTAATTTAACTGTGGATGCTGCCCACTAAAGTGTGCTAGCCTGTGTAACTAATTTATCACTGTTTCTGCATTTTCTGTGTGTTTCTACCAAAAAAACAAAAAAAAATCCTTGTTTTCCCGCCTCTCCTCGACTAGTTTAGACCAGTTTACATTCATTGCTGTATTCTGAGCTGTGGTGTAGTTCCTGTGTTGTCCATTACCTTACTTGGATAGAAGGAAGTTTCTTTGCTCACCAGTGGGAGTGGGGAGCCTTGAGCAGCCTACCTGTCCCTGTAGGAAGTGACCTCAGCACAAGAAGCTGTAGTAATTGGTTGTTTTGGACCATTTCTAGCTCTTTTGTAGTTCACTGTTTAAAATCTGCGTTTGCACGGCTTTGCGCGGTTGTGCACATAGCGCAGCACTGGTTAAACAAGCTTAAACTTTTTCTGGCTCCGCCAAGTCTGCTCTTAAGGAAGCTCTACTCTTAGTATAACCAGACTACTCACTATATTATAAGCCTAGCACTTGTTCTCAATACTTCTCTACTAAGTAAGCACTCTCGTACTAAGTAAAGCACTACATCTACTTACCACCCCTGTGAATATCCACTTCCCTTAAAGGTACAGCACTCCCTTATACTGTTCTAGCATGTTGAGTGGTAGATTACTGGCGTTGTCTCCAATTCAGCTGGTCAATCTGGGTATCTTGAGACAATGCTACAATTGTCTCATGTACACAGACAACCCTCTCCTCCTCCCAACAAACACAAATACATGTGAGAAATGCAACTATATAACCAAACTGGAGGCTGAACTCTCTCAACTCAGGGCTGGCATGACCAGACAGGAGGAGATGGCAACCGCACACACAACAATCCCATTCCCACATAGACCTACCACAACTGCAAACCAAACACATAAAAACACAAAGACATACTCGGAGGCTCTAATAAAAAACTTACCAAAACAACAGAGGCTCCCAAAGCAGACATCCAAAAATCCACCACCTCAAAACAAAACATATGCAACACATACTTCAATAAATCAGTGTGTCAACCAATCACAGCCCTTAAGGCCAAACACCTTGCCTGATACACTAGTAATAGGTGACTCTATAGTCAGACACACTGATGTCCCGCTGACCAGGCTGAACAAGGAGAAGGTGACTGTGAGCTGTCTATCGGGAGCCAGGATCCGCCACATAATACATGCACTCAAGTCACTCCAAAGCAAGTACAAATATGACTCCATCATTGTCCATGCTGGTGTGAATGACCTGAGATGTACCTCCCTGGACTACATGAAAAGAGACATAGAGGAGCTCTCCGATTATGTAGCCCAGGCTGGTATGACCCTGACCCTGAGCAGCATCTTGCCCTCACCAAGAATGATACCACAATACAAAGACAAGATGATCAGCTTTAACAATTGGCTCAAGTACTGGTGTCATTCTAAGGGTATCCAATGTCTGTCTGCCTGGGATGACATGTTGGACAAGCCACGCTGCTTCGCAAGGGATGGCTTACACCTGTCACCACTGGGCTTCCGGATATTGGCTAAGGCTCTTGCCACCCCATAGTGCCTTTTTAGGCGAGGCTCAAAAGTCATACCCACCTCCTTAGAAAACAAAAATGGAAAAAAACTAAGGGTAATGCTGCTCAACACCAGAAGTGTAAATCTCAAGATGCAGGCACTTGATGCACTCCTCAGTATGGAGAACATTGACATCTGTTCAGTAACTGAAACCTGGTTCAAGGCTCCTGAGAGCACCAGGCTATACCTCGTATCATGCTTTTTGGCCCCAAAACCCGGGCCGAACCACAAAGGGAGGGGGAGTGTCCATATTCATCAAGGACACCCACACCTCCAGGTTAGTAGCAACACATGAAGCATCAGAGACCATACAGGTGCAACTAACCATAGGCAAAACTGCTATACAACTGGTAGCATGTTACAGACCACCCTCCCAATCTCAAGAACCCCACTCAGCCTTCCTGAAGACATTGGAGGATATGGATGTATCACAAAATACCATCATACTGGGAGACTTCAACTACCCAAACATAGATTGGGTACATTATTCTAGCCCTAATACCCTAGCCCAAAGGTTCCTGGAATTCATAAATTCAAATGCACTGGAACAACTAGTCACCTCTCCCACTAGGGAGATAATATACTAGACCTGATCATCACAAACATGGGGACAAAATGCTCCACACCGAAGTATACCCTCACTAGTGAGATCTGACCACAAACTAATCACCCTGGATATACATATCCCACCTCCACCCCAGCACAAAAGACCACAGTGAAAACTTCTCAAAAGCAGACTTCACTCTTCTTAAGACTGAGATGGTATCCTTTAAGCCCACTGTGCCAGTGGATACCACATCCCACAATGCCGAATCCTTCACAAATGCTTTCTATGGACATCTCCAAGAATGCATGGATCATGCAATCCCAAACAAATCCAAGTCCCTCTCCACCAAAGGTAAGCGTCCTGTCTGGTGGACCTCAGCCATAAACAAATTGTATAACAAAAGAAGGAAGCTACTGCACGTCAGAGCAAAATCTCATGAAGGGAAGACATCTCTGATCAACATTAGCAGAAAACTACGTTCTCTCATAAAAACATCCAAGGCCAACTTTGAGAGAAAAATTGCTAAGGACACTAAAGATAATCACAAAGCCTTCTTCAGCTATGTTAGAAACCTGGGCAGAAACCCTCAGATATGCTCAGAGTTGGTTCACAACAACAAAAAATACACTAAACCCACAGATATTGCCATCATTCTGGCTGACAGGTTCAGTGCAAATTTCTCCCCTTCTTCACCCCCAAAAGAAGAAATACTTATCCCAGCTGAATGTAATCTCCTTGTCATCTCAGATGTCCAAGTGAGAACCGCCCTAAACAAAGCAAAAAACACAGCATCAATGGGACCTGATGGTATCCCGGTTATGTGTTACGTGAACTCCAAGAGGAGCTAAACCCACACATAAAAATGCTATTTAACCTTAGCCTTACTGGATATGTACCTGAACACTGGCGTACAGCAACAGTGGTCCCACTCCACAAGGGGGGGGGTGCCTCTACAGACCCTGGAAACTACCGCCCCATAAGATTAACCAGCCTGGTCTGCAAAGCTATGGAAAGAATCATTATGGAACTCATAAACAGAGACATAGGGGACCTACAGACACTTAACCCCACACAGTTCGGCTTTGTAAAGGGCAGATCCTGCCTTTTAAACCTGGTTGACTTTTTCAAAACAGTCACTAGAGCCATTGATGAGGGCAAAGCAGTTCATACAGCATACCTGGACTTGGCTAAGGCCTTCGACACAATACCCCACTCAGGCATCATAGATAAGCTCAACAACTTAAAAGTACACCCTTATGTCACTAGATGGGTTGCAAACTGGCTAAAGGACAGAACCCATAAAGTTAAAATCGCTGGAGCAATGTCAGACTCAAAGCCAGTCACAAGTGGTGTCCCACAGGGATCTGTCCTGGGACCCCTCTTGTTCGGCATTTATTTCTCAGATGTTAAAGCAAACATGGGAGGGCTGTGGCTGACAAAGTTCGCAGATGACTGCAAACTAGGCACCATAGTCGATACACCAGCAGACACACACATCCTACAAAAGGCCTCACAGAAACGGACAACTGGTGCCGGAGTCACGGCCCTAAACTAAATGCCAAAAATGTATAGTCATCCCTTTGGGAAAAACAAAGTACCCACAAATTATCACATAGACAGCAACCCACTGAGTATGGAAAAAGTAATCAGAGACCTAGGGACCCAAGTCGACAGCGACCTCTCATTTGACACCCACGTTGCCAAAGTGGTTAGAAAAACATTCTACCTTGCACACCTCATCATGAAGGGATTCACATCCAGATCCAAGGATGTCATTGTACCCCTATATTCCTCCCTCATCAGACCCATGATTAAGTAAAATGCCCCATTTGGTATGTACCTCACCCAGCATTTGCAACAGCTGGAGAGACCACAAACGTACCTCACCAAGAGGATCAAGGGTCTCCAACATATGTCTTATTCTGCCAGACTAAAGAAACTTCAGCTCTATTCAGTAGCATACCGCCTGCTCAGAGGTGATCTCTGCCTGACGTACAAGGCCATGTCCAATCAGGATCTGATGGACATGCTCCACCTCAAAAAATCCAAATCCATCAGGACCACGAGATCTAAAGACTTAAATCTCGGCACAAGTATGAATAGGACATGCTGGAGGGATAGATTCATAACCCAGAGGCTTCCCATGCTTTGGAACAAGATCCCAGTTCGTATTAGGCAGAGCCCCTCACTGATTCTCTTCAAGAGAAATCTTGATGAGTGGATGGGAGATCGTAAGTTTACCCCAGGGGTCACATCTGTGTCACTGCTAGACAGGGGCACAGTAAACTAATTCTATTATATAAGGGGACCTTCATTGTGTCACTACTACACAGAGGCACAGTATTCTAAATTTATTCTGTACATTTTTGTACCATTTCATGGGGTGGCAAAAGCCACATCACTATGGCTAGGCTTACAAATGCCCCAGGGCAGATAGCCTAGTACTATACTATGAAACTATGAAACTATAAGTATTCACATCAAGCGTAGAGAACAAATTGCCTGTAAGCAGTCACTGCAAGTTTGACACAGTAACTAAAATAACACTGTGACTTTCTTTGAACTACAAAAATCTTTTATCCTTAAGGATGAGACAAGATCCCCCCCCACACACACACACACACACAGCAGCATCATAGGTCACAATATGAAGACGATGCTTTAGCATACCATCTCCCTGCAGTCACTACCATTTGGTTAGTATGTATCCTGTAATACTCTAAATATTTGCACTGCCCTATAGTCTGTATCTGAGCATTTATTCCCTGTATTCACTCATGAAATTCAAACCATAGTCCTTCATGTAAAAGAAATGAGAGAAGGAAAGCACAATGTTTAGCCTAATGTGAAAGATACCACAGCATGCTGGCTGGTATTCATAATGGAATCTAGGACATGGAATCAAATAACAAACTGACAGTGACCAAACTGAAGAAAGACATCCGACAACTGATAAAAGCAAAAAGTACACTGGATCATAGGATCATAGGAGGTTACAAGGCTAATGGCCCTGGGACACTTACAGGCCTAGCCAAGAGCTTATCCCCAAAAATGAAACCTCAGTCAACACCTGTCTCCCCTGCCACTGAGGGGCACAGGTTGAACCTCTGAGACAAATTTGTGGCTTCCCATCCACTCTTCAAGGTTGGGCTTGCTTGACATGTATGGATAGTTTATTCCAGAGATGGGGCAAGCTCTGGGAGACAAACCTGTCTCTCCAGCAGGTTTTGTTGATGTTGCATATTAGATTTAGGCCTTTTGAGTGGGTAATGCCCAAGGAGTTAGACTTACAGATATGGAGCATCTCTGGTAGGGCAAGGTCTGAAATTGCATTGGAGGTGAGACACAGATCACCTCTGAGCAATCTGTACAATATCAAGTAGAGTGATAGTGATTTGAGCCTGTCCACAGGGGACAGGTGTTGGAAGCCATGGATTCTCTTTGTGGGGTATTTCTGTGGCCTTTCCAGCTGATGCAGGTGTTTGGAGAGGTACATACCAAACAGGGCATTATACTCAATTATTGGCCTAATGATGGAGGAGTACAGAGAGGTAATAACCTCCTTTTTTCTAGATTCAATTCCTTTACTTATGAGAAGAACCAAGTAAAAGGCTTTTCTAACCACTACCACTACATGATGGTCGAATGTGAGATTGTTATCAATCTGAGTACCTAGGCCTCTCACCACACGTTGTGTGCTTAGGGGGTTGCCTTTGGTGTGATAATCAGTAGGAGCCATGTTTTTGCAAAATGGTATGATAATACATTTTTTTTTTTTGCATTTAACTTAAGGTTATGACTTTTGAAGCAGTCATTTGTTACTGTGAGACCCTCTTGCAGTATGTTAACATCATTTGGGAAGTCAATGACAGCACCCAACTTGCAGTTGTCCACAAACTTGGTCAGCCACAGGTATTTTGTCTTTGCCTGGACCTCTGAGAAGTAGAGGCTAAAGAGTAGGAGTACAAGGACAGATCCCTGGGGAACACCACTAGTGACAGATCTGCTGTCGAGGTGGAGGTGCCTATTTTGACCTTGTGAGTCATATCGGTGAGCCAGTTGGCCACCCACCTGATAAGACAGGGATTTACACCAAGTTGTGTTAGCCTTTCTATGACGCCCAAGTGGGGGACTGTGTCATATGCCTTTGCCAAGTCAAGGTAAGCTGTATGTACTGACTTTCCCTCATCCAGGGCCTTGGTGACAATCTCAAAGAAGCCAACCAGGCTCAACAGGCAAGATCTGCCCTTGACAAATCCGATCTGGGTGGGGTCAAGTGCTTGGAGATTGCCTATGTCCTTGCTTATGAGAGCCATAATAATACACTCCATTGCTTTACAGATCAAATTTGTCAAGCTAATGGGGTGATAGTTTCCAGGGTCAGTAGTGGAACCACCTTTATGCAAGGGGATGACAATAGCAGATCTCCACTCTGTTGGAATAAAGCCTGTACTTAGGCTTTGGTTGAATAGAGTGCTCAATGGTGAAGCTAGGTCTTGCTGAAGGTGGTGCAGAATACAGGCTGGGATACAATCAGGTCCCATGGAAGCTGTGTTCTTTGTTTTAGATAGTGCCTTTAACACTTGATGTATGGAAATGTGAGGTTCAGGACAAGTATCGGGGATGTCAAATGGGATTTTGGGGGGGGGGTAAAGTTTGCACTGAACCTCTCTGCTAGCAGGTTGGCTAAGTCAGCAGGATCAGTGTAAGTGGTACTGTAAAGTACTAATTTGGAACAAACCTGGACTTTGCCATGGAGGTTCCTGACATAACTGAAGAAGATTTTCTGGTTTCTCTTTGTTTCGTAGGCTAGTTTGAATTCATAATTGGCTTTGGAGGTTTTCACTAGTGATCTAATTTGCTTGCTGTGGCTGAGAAGGGAGTTTTTCCAATTTGGAATTTGTTCCTTTTCACCCTTGGACAACAGTTTATTTCTTTTGTTGAAGAGTCTGTTGAGAGAGGATGCTCTCCAGACGGGTTTGTGTTTCCTTGAGGACCAGGTTTTAGTTCTGTTGGGTATGACTGAGTCCATGCAGTTGTACAGATGCTTGTATACTGCACTGGTGTACTGTTCAGCATACTTGTTTGCATCTTTTGAGGGTGGTGGTGGTGTGAAGCTACTGATACTCTCCCTTTGGAGGTTGTAGTCAGCTTTTGAGAAGTTTTTTAGCCTGGTTATGACTGGGGTGGGGGGTAGGACAGAAACCTTGAATGAGACAGACTGATGATCTGATCTCACCAGGGAGGGACATACATAGGAGTGGTGTAGCGGTTGCCTATGTTGGTGAGAACCAAGTCCGGAATGTGATTCTCCCCCTGTGGGGGATAAGACAATCTGGTCTAGTGCATTAGAACTGATGAAGTCAAGGAATCATTGTGTGAGTGTATAAGCACAAGAATAGTTCACCCAGTCTTTGGTAGGGTAGCTGAAGTCACCATGGATCAGGGTGTTAGGGGTTACCTTGATGGAGTTAAGAAGGTCCAGGTAGGAGGATTGTGTGTCCTGAGTCATGGAGGGGGGGGTCTATAGCTGGCTATAACTTGGATGAGTGTCTTGCCAACAGTTACACCTGTAGTAATTCCAGTGCATCATGCTGGCAAATCAGTCTGGAGGTGTACCTGCCCTTAATAAAGATAGAGACTCCACCACCCCTAGTCTTCCCGACCTCATTTTGCGGTCAGAATGTGTAGAATGAGTTATAGCCTGGTAAGCAGGGTTGCTCTCAGCAGCCCTGAACCATGTTTCCATGACTGCACAGACTTGGCATCTTCCAGTGTGAGGGGAGCCTCCAGTGAGTGCATTTTCAGGTATCATATCCAAGTGGTTGTTGCACATTGAAAAGAAATCATCATATACAACCTGCAACACAGGCGTGTACCTATAATTTTCTATTGGGTATAAAATAACCATATTCTCTGAGCAGGAGATTCTACTTCTTCCATTAAAAATATAATCCATACTAAGTCACTTCTCTGACATAGGAGAGAGCCTGGACTACACTGCAGGTTATCCAAGTTGTATTTGTAGCTTGGGTGCCAGTGGGAACTTGCTGGAGAGGTTGGGAGTGCAGGGCCACTGCCAGCTTGCCCATCATTGGAAGGAGGAAGGGAGGATCCTCTGGTTTACCACACAGGTGACACTTAATGAGAGCACTAAGTGTTCTGTGAAGTTCTGAGGCTGTCTTTGCACTATGCAGCTGAAGGGGGAATCAGCATATGTGGGCATGTCTCCATCAGGAGGAAGTAACTGTGGGCTTGTAGGAGATGCTCATGGGGGAAAGGGTGCTTACAAAGTGATTGCGTGGGCTGATCCACAAGACCAGCAAGCTAGCCATTCCCTGCTACCTACCTCTTGCCAGGATACGGAGGGCTGACAGGGATTCCTTGGCAGAAATAGGTGGACCAGAGGGCTCTTGTCTAGTATGGGGATACCCATTTCCTACTCAGTCACAGTAGATAGGTAAGTTAGGTGAAGATAAGAGAGCCAATGGGCAAGATCTTGTTTGGGGGGATATATATATATATATATATATATATATATATATATATATATATATATATATATATATATATATATATATATATATATATATATATATATATATATATATATATATATATATATATATATATAGGGTCTATATTAGATCACTGAACATTTAAAAAAGCGAACAGTGATTAATCAACCCTATGTAAACAAAAGCTTACAATGTCAAACTGTCAGAACAGTGATTTTTTTCCAAGGGAAAAAAATGCTGTTCCAACAACAAAAAAAGGAAAAAAGAAAACACTTTAAACATTACATTAAGTGGGGAGCTTCACCCCCACACCACCTGATGTGTGGGGCTGCACCCCCCACACCCCCCCTACTTAAACATACCAACTCTGAGACTGCACTACAATGCCGAAAATGGCAAAGTAATGAAGCGGCCAAGCAAATTCTTTCCCAGGGAAAGAATTCACTTAAAAGCCGATTTGATATTTTGCCTTTTCAGTCTTTTAAGTTTGACCAAGATGCATTTGAAAGAATGCATCTTTGGTCTTCTAATAAGAATCCTATATATATGTGTATATATATATATATATATATATATATATATATATATATATATATATATACATATATACATATATATATTTATTTATTTATTTACATAGATTTTCCCCCAAGCAAGATATTGCCCATTGGCTCTCTTAGCTTCACCTAACTGACCTATTTACTCTGACAGAGTAGGAAATTCTTAGGTTGTTGCAAGTTTAGAGGGAGAAGGCTTGTCTTCCATGCCACTGCCACCATCTCACTCTCTTCCTCACATGGTTGCACTTCTTCTCTTGAAATATTTGAAACTTACGTTTTACTTATTAATGCAGTCTCAGGAAAACAGTGAATCCCACATTATGAATGTTTGTATGTATGTTGTGTTTCAATTACTGGATTGTCCAGCAATGTTGAGGCCCGTTATCAGTGGAAATCCAAGTAAAAGTATTCCTAGAAATGACAAAGTGTGCAATTCATATAATTATAATAAAAAACAAATAGGAAATGTTCAAACAGAAAAAGAAAAAAGAAACACAATCATTTAAGTATAATAGGAGTCGTTGTCATTAAGTGTAGTCTGTGTATTTACAAATTCAGTAACAAATGTAAATGCAAATGTAATTATTATACAAGGCACCAACAAATTGAATCACAATTATTATGTAAACATAAAGCATGAGCATCAGTTGTCTACAGTTTGATTGCCTCATCTTCTCTTTGCCTGCTCTGTAACTCTGAACAAATATCTTTAGCCAGACAGCTGCCATGCTGAACATGAAAAAGATACATTTAGATCAGTGTTCAACCTGTTAATAAATACAAATAAATAATTGAGTACATTTGATATACAAATAAATAAATGGACAATCCTGATATGATAAGATATGCTGACACTCTGCAACTAGTGGCATTTTGAACAGCAGATTAGCAATTATATAGAAGAACTGTGCAAGCCCAATGTAGGCTGCTTAGCTTTGAGGTTTGTAGATTCAGATGTAGTTAACATATCAAAAGATAAGTTTAAGTGGATGAGGACTCACCTCGTTGATGTACACTTTACAATTGTTTTGCTGTCTGGTCACTATTTTCTATTTCAAATCACTGCTAGTACGTTTCTGTTTATACAGTGACAGTGATAGCACTGTGTGTGGTCTTTTCACTCTTCCCCACATTTGTGTAGTTGTACATGTGGTACATTAATAAGTAATAGGATGTGGCAGGTAAAGTCTATCACAAGGGGTGACATTTTAGTGATAGCACTGTGTGTGGTCTTTTCACTCTTCCCCACATTCGTGTAGTTGTACATGTGGTGCATTAATAAGTAATAGGATGTGGCAGGTAAAGTCTACCACAAGGGGTGACATTTTAAATTCCTTCTCATCTGGTTCAATCTTCATCCAGATGAATCTTGACAAGTCATACAAGAATCTTCAGTGTAAGGTAAGAAAACCTCATGTAATGAGGTGGAGGTATTTGTATATAAAAAGAAATATGCACATATTTATACATCCACATATGTTGTGCGATTGTGCAGAAACTGAGTTCTACTGAAAGAAAGTTCTACCAGAAAGTAAACTAACACAAATTAAGTTTAAAGTAAGCTACTGTGAACAGAAGAAGGGGGTTATTATTTTCATTTGGTTATTTATTTACTTATTTATTTATTTGAATAAGGATCTACTGCTGAAGTTTATGATTTCACATGAGTTTGATCCTTGCCAGTGATGAGTTTTTACTGTCTCTATGCTTATTGTTTCAGGTGAGGATAGTGGTCTTATTGACTGGTGCAGTTCAGTAAGCTGAGAAGTGGGATATTTTAGTTGGGGGAAAATGGATTTGCATGTATTCTCTAGAAGGCTACAGTGCCACCTGTTAATAAATGAGGTTTAAGAATAATCTTAAATAAGGGAACAGTGGTAGGTTTTCTGCCCACTGTCCTATAATAAATTTATTCTAGGTTAGAGTGCTGTGATTCCAAAATACATGATGTTTCAAGAGAGAAATTTTGAGTGGATGCAGGAGGTTACTAAAACATCTCTGTTTTTCCAGGCAAGAAAAATGTTCAGAAATTCAGCGAGGTGTTTGGTGTTTTGAGAGGAACCAGTGCCAATTTAGTTCTAACTGTTTGGGTTGGTTTGTTAGTGTCTTATCCTGCACAGGCTATCTGGAAAGGTATTTCACCTCTTGACAGTAGTACTGATTTGGCCTTTGAGAGTAATGCTGATATCAACAATAAGTCCAAGAGATTTTAATTTTATTGTATGTGAAATTATGGGTAGTCACAGAAGCTGGAAGTATAGCTGAAAACTGGCTACTTCTGCAAAGGAAAAAAAAAAACTGGTGAACCTTCCTGACACAGCAACTCTAGGCAGAGTTTTTAATCAAACCATATAGCATTATTTTTCTTCTAGAATGACTAAATGCATCAGACAATGGATCTGAACTCCTTTTTTGTCTTCTCTAAGAAGGAAAACAGCAGATGTCTTAATCCCGAGAAAAGTAATGAACTGGAAAATTGTAGAAACAGAAAGAAAGTAGAAATGACATCTATAATACCATGAGTAACTTTTTTCATATATTGTTGACTTATTTTTAAACCAGACCAATGATGGCCTCACACTTAGACAAGAAAGCAATGCAAAAGTGTCAGCTTTTTGCATTTTTACAGTGATTATTTATTCATTATTGCGTAACAGATTTATATGTAATTCACAGATTCAGTTTGCAAATGCAGGGAATGAGAAATCCCAGCTAATAAATTGCATTTTCTAAGCATAATATTATATAACATGTGCAAACAAGAGTCCTAAATGGAAATGCATCTATGTTTGAAGTTTTATAGTTTACCTTCCTCTAAGATTTTGCCTAACATTACCTAGCTGTTGAAGGCTACAGCTGGAAGGCTATGCTAATTGCAGTATTTTATCACTTTTTGTTTTAACTTTTAATATTGTTATATTCAAAAGTGTTGATGTGTTACAGGCATAAAAGAAATATTGAAGCAAAGATTTTCTTGTCTGAATGGACAATCTGGTTGACAGATACGATTCATTTATAGGTTCAAAGTTAAACTGTCAACCATGCATAAAAGACACATTTTTTGTGTATAGATCATAGCAATTGCCTTATGTCTGTCTTTTTATTGAACATAAAGTCCAGAAAAAAGTTAGAATGCTTCAATGACTTTAATAGGGAATCTTGACATCAGTTAAAACAACAATAGTAATAAAACTACTTGTTGATAGCTTTGTACCTGAAAAAAATACATTCTTCTATATGCAAACTTAAATAGATAGATGAGCTAACTAACATGAGGGAAGGAGCTCATAATTTGAATGAATGAAAAGTAATCAAATAAACTGCACAGCAGCATATTTAATTTCCACAAAATATACAATTTGAGGTTTATACTTTAATAGTTAATATGCAGGTCTATATTACTTCATCAAAGTTTTATTTCTGCGAATACCTAATCATTTATCTCTTTGCATGGAACATCCATTCATCGAATCTTCACATCAGCAAACAGTTTTCATAGAGAAGGGAAATACTTGTCCAAAAGCTACCAAAACTGTCCAAAACTGTTTTGTACTACAGCTACCACAGTGATCATCACTCACACTACATTATTTCAAACCCACCAAGGTGGGGGGCATACCTTTCAACTGTCCAGATTTTTGGTCTGTTCCTCATATTGTGGTAAAATCACTGGAATGATTTTAGGATTGAAGTCACTTAATAATGACATATATTTGAGTTTCAGACTTCATATTCTTCAGAAAATGTATGTTAAAATAAACTCTGTTACTATAGCAACTTTCTAAGTTTATAAGAACAATATTTAAAATATGTCCCTATTTTTGGACTTTTGTCCCCCCATTTTGTCGGGCTTTATCCAGTTTCTTGCTCTAAGAGGTTGAGAGGTATGGTGGGGGGCTATGCACACAACACTACCCACACCCACCTTACTTATATATACCAACTCCTATAGTGGGGAAAAGGGAAAATTTCTAATGCTGGCCAACTAACTCCATTCCCTATGAAAACTGTTCACTGATGTGAACATCCAATTAATGGATTTTCGATATGAAAGGGTCGATGATTAGGTATTTGTGAAAATAAAACTTTGATGAAGTAATATAGACCCCAGTATGCTATACCCACATGGTTAAGCTAAGAATTTCCTGCTCACGATAATGTTTAGTATATATAGTCAGCCAATAGTGCAGGAGAAGGATATTTTCTTGCACTACTGATTACCAATCAATGATCCAGCAGTCAGTCCTGTCATAGGCAATTTCTCAAGATTAGTTCACTCCCAGTGTGAGACTAGGAAGAGTTACAAGTCAGACATCTAAGTGATACATTGCAGGGTTAAGTCATAGGCACACTTACAGCACTGTGTGCTTTAATAGAGTGAGTTAGGGCTATTCCAGGACTCCGTGATGGAATCCTTCATCACCAACCATGAAAAAGAGGGATGGCAGCTCCAGGAGAAAGGGCAAAATAGTCAAGTTATAAGACAAAGAGATATACCAGGAAGTAGCTGCATGGTAGGCCTCAAGGAGCTAGGAATAACAGTTCAGAAAAAAAGAAATGCATTGTTTATTTATTTTGAAGTAGTTAAAAAAATTTGCTTATTTCACTATACGTTATTCATAAAAAAGAATAGTCCTTTATTTACTTTTAAAGATTTCATAGTCATTTTCTAACTAAGAATATAAACATAGGCTCCTGGGAGTTTGATGATTCCAGAGCACAGTGTTGCTCTTTCCCCAGGGGAAAGAATGATTACAGCACTATCTTACCTAGCCTTTAGTCAAGTAAAATGATACCTTTCACAAATACATTCTCTAAATGGGGTGGAGACAAGGAGATCTAAAGAATGCCTTTTTTAATCATAGTTAAGTTATCCTAATAAGGGCAAGTGCATCTTTCTCAACTGCAAATTTCATACAGGTATATTTTTGATAAAAACATAATGGAATCTTGGTATTTCTTAATCAGAATCAGAATCACACTTAATGACTAAGAATGCATGTATACAAGGAATTTGACTCCAGTTTCAGTGACTCTCCAAGTATGAATTACATAAATGACATACATACAACTATTAAGAACAAGACAAATGGCATACATGCAACTATTAAGAACAAGACAAAAAAGAAAATATACATACACATATACATACAAGGTGCAAAGTGCAACTCAGTGCAAGAAATACTGAAATAAACTCTGAAAGAAACAAGTATTAACAATATGTAAACAATACTGTAGAATCTTAGGAGGATTGGGAAAAAGAATACCCCAACCTAATAAGCAGAGTTAACCACTTATGAACTTGATGGCCTGCGTAAAAAACTGTTCTTATATCTCCTTGTTTTGGTGCATATTAATCTATAATGCCTGGCTGATGGTAATAGTTCAAAAAGATGGTGGCCTGGATATGAAAGGTCGGTGATGATTTTTCCCTACCCTTTTCATGATTCTGGAATAGTACAGGTCCTGTAAGGAGGGCAAACTAACACCAATGATATTTTCTGTGGATTGAACTATTCAATGTAACCTAGTTTTGTCATGATTAGACAGAGATCCAAACCACACTGTTATGGATGAGCTGAGAACAGACTCAATGACTGCTGTATAGGACTGAATCAACAGTTCCTGTGGGAGGTTGAACTTCCTCAGCTGTCACAGAAAGTACATTTGCTATTGTGCCTTTTTTTATGATGGACCTTACACTGGAGTCCCACTTCAAGTCCCGGGAGATTATAGATCCCCAAAACTTGAAGTATTCCACATCTGACACAGCAGGATTAAATATACAAAGGGGATAACATTGTAGCACCACTCCTAAAGTCCACTGTCATCTCCACAGTTTTAAGAGTGTTCAGTTCCAGATTATTCTGACTACACCAAAGGGCCAGCTGCTCAAACTCCCAACTGTATGCAGATTCATCACCATTCCTGATGAGCCCGATGATAGTTGTATCATCTGCATATTTAATAAGTTTGACAAAGGGGTCCTTAGAGATAAAGTCATTAGTGTAGAGGGAGAATAGCAGTGGGGAGATCGCACATCCCTGGGGGGGCACCTGCATTGATCATGCGATAGCTAGATGTAAATTTCCCCAGTTTCACCTGCTGTTTCCTATTGGTTAGAGAATTAGTGATCCATTGCCAGATTAAGACATTAAAAGAATTTTCTATATCTTGTATTGTTTTCTGTGTGACCTTTTCACTCATTGTTTTAATATCTTGTATAGTTTCAGAAATTTGTAAAATGTGGAAGGAAACACGAAACAGAGTACAAATCCAATAGCTTCTTTAATCCGGCTCCACACACTAAGCGCTTTCACCATACAAATGGCATCTTCAGAGTGAGTAGTAACCACAAAACAACCCATTAAATACACGTCCATTAATCAATCAAGCATAAATTAATACAATCACACTTTTCTTAAAGCAAAACACACTTCATACATCGTATTCAACCTAAATATGGCCCTGTCCCCTAAACAAACAAACATAATATCTATAATATAAAAGCTTTCATTAAAAATTAAAAATAATCATTTGTTATAAAATAAGTGGCAAGTGATTTTTAGATGCAACAACATCACTTGGTCTAAATGAACGTATATCTTTAGGACCAGTATTGAGATTAAGAGCTGCTAAAATTTAAATATGCAATCTATGTTCATTTTTCACAACAAATATTAATGGACATGTGTATTTAATGAGTTGTTTTTTGGTTACTACTCACTCTGAAGATGCCATTTGTATGGTGAAAGTGCTTAGTGTGTGGAGCCGGATTAAAGAAGCTGTTGGATTTGTACTCTGTTTCCTGTTTCCTTCCACATTTTACAAGTGACCTACCCATTGGGTAATCATTTTGTTTCTGCTATAGTTTCAGAAATTATTGGTTAAGTATATCAACATACATTTTTACTGTTAAAAACGTACAATGACCAGTATATAACAAACTATTCCAGAACATATCTCAGTTATATAAAAAATTAATTTAGAGCTGCATCTCAACTTTAAATATTTAGTGAACCTCTGCTTCTCATCTGTGCGTTTTCTCAAATGTTTCTTATAACTGCATCAAAAGTAGTGAAATGTAAATCTCTTCCATCTTGACACAATCTGTTTCAATAAAGTTAAACATGTCATCATCCAAAGGCTAAATATTTAATCAATCAAGAATCATGATAGTCTTGTTTTGAAAGTGTTACCTTTCATTGTGTGACCCTTTGCTTGCAGATCTGTTCATTCCTTTTTGCTGCATTATATGGTGCAGAAATTTACTTAGCACACTACCTTTCTTTAAATGTTTGAAAATTTCAGGCTAGTAAAACAAGATCCATTCTCAGACACAATAATTTCAGAAGCTGCTTGCACACTGAAACTTCATCTTACTTTTTAAATGGTTATTAGAACACAGAGTAATTCATAGTACAAATAGGCAACCTCTCTAAATGGGTATTTATCAAAACCAGAAACAACTGTTCAAAGAACAGATTAGCATTTACAGCATTCTGTATCCCTTTTTTCAGGCTATTGTTTAGAATGTAGAGGTACATTTGTTGATGGCAATGTTTGATTCTAGTCTAACATTTTTTCTTCTTTTTCCATAACATGTGACCTGTTCCAGGCAACCACATAAATGATGTGGTTAAAACGTTCATTTGGAAAACTCCAGAATGAGAGTGATGTAACACTTTCTGGGGATTCATTAACAGTGTTGCTGTATCCCAGCTATGTCAAAACTATTTACCTTTTTACTACAAAGAACAACTTTGCTAATTGCATATGTATACAGCCAAAGTGCTTTGTATGATGAGGAGCCTCTCCTCACAGCCACAGCACAGGTTTGTGGCCAGATCGTGGTAAAGCACCTTGCATCCATACCTAAATGTAATAAGTAAACAGTGGCTGTGCAGCCCAAACCACAGTAGCTAATACAAGAGCATGTTCACAGATTTTTAATTATGATGACAGCTACAGCAGCAAATGCAGACATAAATATATGAGCAATGAAAATGCAGGCAGCACAGATGCTGCAGCTGGAGATGAGAGCTCTAACTGAAGTTATGGAGATTTATTTATTTATTTATTTATTTATTGACATTTGTTAACCGGGTTAGGAGCTCATTTTCAGTGGAGACCAGAGGAAAAAAGCTCCAATTGCAGACAGAGAGATTAAGTATACATAACAGTTAAGAGTACAATAATGACATGCATAAGAGATTAAAACAATCATTAATTGGCTGAAACAGTACAAGTTCAAATATATGCTGTAATTACAAAGGCACACCAAACAAAAAAGTATTTTTTTTTCATGTGTGAGTGGTGTAAGTATCTAATTTTATAACTGGTGTAGTAAGGTATATAATAGGAACCATGAGAGGGGAGAAAAAAATGTCGAAAGTTGAAAAAAGATGGTGAAAAATAGATGTGAGAGAAATAAGATACAGAGAGGAATGTATTTAATGGTGGTACAACAAAAATTGTACTGGAATGAGAAGAAAGTGTGCTGTGAAGTTATAATGAAGAGTGCACTACAGGGAGAAAGTGGAGCTAGGTAGGGACATGGCAGGAACAACTTTTGGTTCTAATAAAGTGTAGTTTGAGTTCTTTCTTGAATTGTAAAGGGTGTGAGATGGAGCGTAATTGGGATAGGAGGTTATTCCATGCCTGGGATAGGGTGGATTTGTAAAGTAATCTACCAATAGATTTTTTTGGTTGGTAGATGTTAAGGAGTTGTTGGTTAGATGTCTGAAGTATGCAAGTTGGTGTATAGATGGATAACAAGGAAGACAGGACAGGGCATGAAGATGGTTTATAAAGTATGGAATTAATAATTTGTAACTGAGATAGTAGAAGTTATTGTGGGAGTTCTAGCCATTGTAGTGAGTTGAGTGAGATGCAGTGGTGTGAGTTATGTGGGGAGTTTGTGATAAACCTTGCTATTTTGTGGTACATTTGTTGGAGTTTGGTCAGGGTAGTTACTTGAATATTAGTTAGTATAGGGGTGGCATAGAGTAGGGAGGGGAGAAGAAGAGCCTGTGACAGGGACAGTCTGGCATCATAGGTCAGGAATCTATGATTTCGGTAGGGCATACCAAGCTTTTGGTGAGTTCTCTTTATACTTTGAAGGATGTGTAGGTTAAATTTAAGTTCATCATCAATGATGGCTCCTAGAAGTTTTGTGTGGGAGTCAGGTTGAATGGTGGTGTTATTGGAGGATGAGATAAGAAAGTTAGACTTTAGGTGAGAGAGAGTCCAGGGAAGAATAACAGAAGTTTGGTTTTCTTGGGGTTTAGGATAAGAAGATTTTCAGCAAGCCATTTTTCTGCAGAAAGAAAGGTGTCCTGGGTGAGTGTGTGAAGGTCAGAGATATTGTTGGATGTGCAGATGAGAGTTGAATCGTGGGCATATTGGACCAGTGTAGATTGTTTGCAGGAGGTATATAGATAATTTGTAAAGATGTTGAATAGGAGGGGTCCAAGGATGGAGCTTTGAGGCACCCCAGTGGTTACTGGGAGGTAGGGTGAGCAGGAGGAGAGCCAACAAACAGATTGCAGTCTGACAGAGAGATAACTAGAGAAAAAGGTTAGGGAGGTGGGAGCTAGATTGAGGTTAGAAAGTTTAGTTAGAAGCAGGGGGTGAGAGACAGTGTTGAAGGCTTTTGAAATGTCGAGAAAGCGGCTGGATACTAGGAGGTCTTTCTCT
Source organism: Protopterus annectens (assembly GCF_019279795.1). NCBI lineage: Eukaryota > Metazoa > Chordata > Ceratodontiformes > Protopteridae > Protopterus > Protopterus annectens. The sequence goes on along the minus strand of NC_056725.1, from coordinate 1,976,960,357 downwards.
TGAGCTTCGGCTATTGAGTGTGTGAAAGACAGGAGGGCTGTAGAGGTGCTGTGATTAGGGTGGAAGCCATGTTGGGAGTGTGTGAGGAGGTTATGTTCTAGGGCATAGTTTAGGAGTTGAGAGTGTACACATTTTTCTAACAGTTTGGAGAGAGGAGAGAGGATGGCAATTGGACGAAAGCTAGATTGGTCAGTTGAGTTTCCCCCTTTATGCAAAGGGGTAGTGAAGAAGGATTTCCAAATGTCTGGTACTGTAGATTCCTGGATAGATCTATTTATTAAGATAGGTACTGGGTAGGCTATGGATTCAGCAACCTATATGAGGAAGGAAGGAGGGAGGTTGTCAGTGGAGGGAGAGCAAGGTTTAAGCTTTAGAAGGAGGGACTTTATATATGAGGTTTGAACTGGTTTGAAGGAGAAAAGATTACCGTTTTGTGGCTTGGGAGGGGTATAGAGGTTTTTTGAGTTGTGGTTTGATGGAGTAAGTTTCTGGACAGTTTTGATGAAGTGTCTATTTAGAAGGGTAGCAGTTTCTAGAGGGCTATTATTTGGGTAAGGGGAGAGGTTTGAGGGGGAGCTGGGATTGAGAATTTTCTTTAGGGTGGACCAGAATTTTTGTGGATTTGTTTTACAGTTATTTTGGAGAGAGTTGTAGTATAATATTTTTGTCCTTACAGATATGCCTTTTGACAAGATTCTGAAGTTCTTTATATTGGTGAAGTAGGGTAGATTGTTTGTACTTAGTCCAGGCTTTCCAAGTGTTGTCACGGTATTTCATGAGTGATTTAGTTTCTTTAGAAAGCCAGGCGGCAAAGTTAGATTTGATTCTGATACATCTTGTAGGGCTAGGGAGTTGAGAATATCAAGGAATATGCCATTAAATTTGTGAACAGGATCATTCAGGGGAAGTTGCTTAAGGATGGACCAGTCAATAGAGGAGAGGGTAGAGTTGAATTGGGTAGTATTAAAATTAAGTAAGTTACGGCAGTCTCTATAGGAGTGAGATTTGAGTGCTTCTGAAGAGTAGCGTAGTATGCTTGTAGGATGATGGTCACTCAAAAAATTAGGTAAGGTAGTTGGATTGTGGTACAGTTTGGGAGAGTTTGTGAGAATCCAGTCTATGGTTGAAGTGGAAGAGGTGTTATTATGTAAGTAAGTAAGGGATGTTATTAGTTGGTGGAATCCATACAGGTTGATGGAGAGCTGTGAGGAGTTAGTGGCAAGTTTGGCCCAGTCTATGTTACATTGAGATAATGTACGTTTAACATCAATCTGAGTTGTAAAACAAAACATTATATGGCAAGGTATGGCATAAATGTGCATGACAATAAGGTCATTTTAAGAAGGTGAAATATACATGGGAGATGTGGAATATAAAGTAATACATTAATGTAATGCAAGACTCCATACCATCCCTAACAGCAATGGAGCATGTTAGTCATACACCCATGCAATACCATGGAAGTAACTAAAAAACAAAACCTGAGGTGGGTCAGTGCAGCAAGTCAGTCTACATGCCAGTATAGGTTAACAGGATCATAGGAAGTTACTAGGCTATTGGCCCTGAGGCCCTTATAAGCCTAGCCAAGAGTTTAGCCATTGTTTAGACAAGTCAGGTTCCAAAGCCCCTGTCCAGCAGGGACACAGGTAGAATCCCATGGTGTATTTTCTGTTTCCCATCCAGTTATCCAGGTTGTGCTTAACAAGGGATAATAAAGTACTCTACTTAATGTGGAGAAGGAGTCTATTCCACAGATAGGGGTGTCTCTGGGACACAAATCTGTCCCGCCAACAAGTACTTGAGTTAAGCTTGACTTGCAGATATGCAGCAGTCCCATCAAGGCGGGGTCTGAGATTGCTTTGTATGCCAGACTGAAGTCACCTCTAAGGAGTCTGTATGAAACTGAGTAGAGTGACAAGGCTTTTAGCCTATTTATGTAGGGTAGATGTTTGAGGCCCTGGATTCTCCTGGTGGGAAACTTCTGTGGTTTCAATAGCTGCTGCATGTGCTTTGTGAGGTACATTCTGAAGGGGGTGTTGTACTTATAAGGAAAGAATATATGGGTGTTATGATCTCCTTGTCCCTAGATGAAATACCCTTACTTATGAAGTGGGACATGTAGAAAGCTTTCCATACAATGGAAGCAACATGGTAGTCAAAAGTCAGGTTGCTATCAACCTGGGTGCCTAAATCCCTCACGAATGATCGTGTGCTTAGGATGTTGTTATTAATGTGACAATATGTGGAGACATCACTCTCCCCAAAGAGGATGATGATGCATTTTTTAGCATTCAGCTTGAGGCTATGTTTCTGGCACCAATCATTTGTTTAGGTGAGACCCTCTTGGACGATGTCCACATCACTTGGGGAATTGATGACTGTACCCAGCTTGCTGTTATCTGTAAACTTGGTCAGCTATAGCCCACTGGTTTTGGCCTGCACCTCAGAGAAGTATATTCCAAATAATAGAGGCCCCAAAACCGTGTTTTAATATAAAAGTGAGACACTGCAGATGTCAGAGTGCAAGAGGTCATAAAAACACATACCTGTGAAATGTACAACATGGTCAGATAGATTTTCCTGACATAGCAACATAAAGAATAAGCCATAGTCCTCCAGAGAAGTGAACCTAGAAATCCAACACTTAAATGTGTTAGGGAACCACATTAGCAAGAATAGCCACTGAAACAGTCATGCTACAAATGCCCTATAATACATCAGACATCAAGGCATGAGTACACAGAATAAATAGATGAGTCAGTGTAGTCATTAAAACATAATATTCCTCAAATAGCCATCTTAGCAATGGCAGAAGAACCCAGAAAAAAATAATTATGTGAGACAAAAGAAATGGCAATGATTCCCATATAATGCACACACTCATAACAGCATAGGTGGCATATAAGAAAATGTAACACATGACAACACTAAAAGAACAAATAAAAGGACAAGAAAAATGTCCATACCATGTATAAACCCCTGACTCTTCAGAGTGATAATGTAAGTAGAAGGCCATTTACAAGTGAAGCCATAGAAGCTATACCAAAAAGATGTGAATACGCACATTTCATGGAAATGTCAGAATTGTGTGGAAGAGTGTAAGATATACAGAGGTAAATGACATAACACATATCATGGGCAGAGATTAAAACCTAGTACCTACAGTACCCTGCACTGCATTAGCAGACTGAGGCATAAAATGTCTTGGATGCACATATCATGTGAACTACACTGTATGCTTTTATGTCACATTGTTAGCACATGATAATTACATTTGTCAGTATTCCACAAGGTAGAGGATCACTGATTTGAAATTCTGTCTGCCTAACACATATTCTACATACCAGCATGTAAGCACATGACACCAGAGAAGACGTTATTATAAAGTAAAACTTAACTACATATTTCCAGGGTAATTTAGCACACTGTGGAAAACCGCATACTCAAAATCTTGTTCAAAACATGTAACAATCATGGACTCAAAATTCTCCATGTAATGCATTGGCAATGTGTACATCAAGTTATGACTACAAAGACACTGGGAAATTGTTACAGTGCAGCTACTAATTTCACCTTATGTCACTAAGGCTCAGCTTTGTACATCCACAGTCAATGCAGTTGCATGAAAGTAGCTGATTTCTTAGCATACTCAAAGGATTTAACACTGTAGATAGATAATTTTTCTAGGTATTACAACATTTTATGCCCATATACATGTTATGATATTGCCACCAGAAACTTACTAACTTTAATATAGGCAGGTGTTGCATTGTGACTGTGTAATACTAAAAGACTGAGAATTACTGAACAGCATATAACAATAAGAAGATAAAAACCCTCCATGTACTGTATCAAGAGAGTAGACACTAATGACAAGTTGCACTAAACACTTACATTGCTACCTCTGTTACCAAGTATGCAGTGTACCTATTTCCTGTAAGGTATAGATTGCCTGTCACACTACTACAACACACACACACACTTCATTGTATTTGAAACACTGCCTGCCCAAGTCATACTCTGTTGACCTATGTACTAGCAAATGATTCCACTGTAGAAATCATACAACAGGTATCAGAAAGCACAATGCTGAATGGAATCTTGCAACACTGCAGAAGACTGCATAATGAACACTGTTAAACAGATACCAGTAATTGTTGGATTGTATCCCTACACATACATTACTAACAATTTCAATATTACATCATAAGTACATGCAGCCATGGAAGCTATTATAATTAAACTAGTAAATATCTACTTATGCTAATATCAGTTCTGTCATACATCGGGGCTAAGCTCAATTGTACAATGGTTAGCACATCATTAGTGTGGCCAAAGGACATTTCCTCAGTTTTTACCATAAGATATGAACTGTCAATCGTTTCTTAACTATGAATAGCAAATCTGCACTCTGCTAACCACTGTTGAATGGACATGCAAAAACAACGTATGAAATTGTTCATAATTAAATGGGACTATAGCACTTAGGGGAATAAAAGCCCTCTATCTGTCAAATGCAAGTAAAATATCTCACATCATTTCAGGAAGTCATTATTGCATGTCACCAATTGCTTTTTTACACTGCTATAATATGTACCTTATTCGATTTGAAACACTGCCTGTCTAATGATTTTTACTTATGTACTAGATACACAAACATTTGAGAGAGTGTGTGTGTGTGTGTGTGTGTGTGTGTGTGTGTGTGTGTGTGTGTGTGTGTGTGTGTGTGTGTGTGTGTGTGTGTGTGTGTGTGTGTGTGTGTGTGTGTGTGTGTGTGTGTGTGTGTGTGTGTGACTAATATTGATCTGGGTTAAAGGGAGCTATAGCTCCAGGGATTCAAATCTGGCATACTGCCAAACTGTAGCCTAGACATAGAATAACTTACATCTACTCATTAAGTCATAGTGTATGTTTTACATTCCTTTCGCACAGCTATAATGTCCACTTCAATTGACCTGAAACCCTGCCTGCCTACCAAAAATTTCTGTTGACCTGTGTACTAGCTACTGATGCCACAGAAAAAAAAACACACAAGAGCTATCAGAAACCACATATTTGGAGGTAGATTCCCAACAGTGTGAAAGACTGCTGAATGAATGATGTTAAACAGATGCTTCACAAACATTACTGACAAGTTAAACATCACATCAGAAATACATTGAGCCCTGGAAACTGTTACATTTAGGCTAACGTGAACTTATGCTTATATTGTTTTTGCTGTTGCACCTCCAGGGAAAGCTGACTCATGAGATAGTCAGTAAAATTACCACTGCCAAAGGATTTTCATTAGTTTTTGCAATAAATTTAATTAATTTTAATTTAATTTTAATTTTTCTTAAATTTAATTAAATTTAAAATAAGTAATTTCATTCAGCTTGCACTGTTGTATATATCTGATTGACAATACAGTTTAATTGAGTTTGTCTTTGAAAACAGGAATTGCTATATGCTGTTTGCTACTTATGGCTAGCAAGGTTGCTGTGTACCAATCATCACACAATGAAAAACATAGAAAGAGTAATTTGTATATGTGTGAAAACTTTTTGCCCATTAGTGCGTGATGTGATACTAGAGTTACTTAAGATGAAATGTCATGGTAGGGAATAATACAGAAGTGTTTAAGAGTGATGCAAGGTACAGTTCAGTGGAATGGAAGCCATGCTTGAGTAAGTGATGCTCTACAGATGAATTTTATATCAATATCTGAAGAAAAAACAGGACGCAGGCATGACTAAAATAATTGTTTAATAAGATAAAATCAGACAAGTTCTTTTGGGAGAAACCCTTTACTAAGTCATAAAATCATGTAAAATTCTGAGAAATTTAAAAATACACCATTAACCAATGAAATAAAGCATTCAAATAAGATAACAAATGCAACTTAAAAAAAAAATAAAATAATAAAATACCGCCAAGACGACCGATCCAAGAAGTTAGCAAATTTAATGAAACACTTAGCGTCTTGTCTTATACAGCCTTCCAAGAGTAAAAACACTACAAAAATACTGTTTGCTTATATACAGCATATTGCACAAAACAATTAATCAATTAAGCATACAATTCAAATCACATATTTCCAGTTACATTCTTTATTGAGTCTCTGAGGCTCCAAAGTACCATACTTTAAAATCAGCAGAGTTTCTTTTTTTAAGAGTTTGTTTTTTAAAGACACACATTCACCTATGCCAACTTGCATTTTTTCCAAGCACAACCCCTAAGAGAATCAGAGTTAGAGTTGTTAGCTGTCAAAAAATGACTCCCAAGGGAACTTTCTCATTTTTTATTTTTTATGTCCCTAATACGATCCTGCAACCGGACCCTAGAACTCCTGTAATTTCCCTTATGTAAAACTTCTTACATCCAAACAAAATACATTTCTATGAGAATATCAAAACCTTCAAAAAGAGCTTGGATTGATCTGACAGGGATCAAAAATACAGGTGTTAATATCAGGCACTGATGAACTCATGTTCTTTTATTATATTGTTCATGACGATGATGATGATAAGGCTTATGCTGTGGTAGAGCCTGCAGTGGAAAGGGAACTGCATTAGGACTCAACTAGCCACTTTAAAGGCCGCAGCTATATTCAAGCAGGCATTTTGCCCTGCCCACCAGTCATGTCAGTGGCATTATTTTACAGTTCTTTCATGTGGCCAGTAATGGAGTCTACACATACACACACACACACACACACACACACACACACACACACACACACACACACACACACACACACACACACAGATTTACAAGCTATCTTTTAACTGTGATGACATTACTCGTAGACTAAAATCTTAGCAATGATTAATACAGTATAAGAGAATGACAAAGCTAATGGTAAATGCTGCTTATACAGTTTGACTTTTACTGTTCTCATTTCTAAATCTCTGTTACATTATACAAGTAGGGGGTATGACAATGAAGTGCACACTTACTTTGTGATGTATCATATTAGTTACTTGCTGATGTATCATGTTAGTTACTTGCTGATGTATCATGTTACTTACTTTGTGACGTATCATGTTAGTTACTTGCTGATGTATCATGTTACTTACTTTGTGATGTATCATGTTAGTTACTTGCTGATGTATCATGTTACTTACTTGCTGATGTATCATGTTAGTTACTTGCTGATGTATCATGTTAGTTACTTGCTGATGTATCATGTTAGTTACTTGCTGATGTATCATGTTACTTACTTGCTGATGTATCATGTTAGTTACTTGCTGATGTATCATGTTAGTTACTTGCTGATGTATCATGTTACTTACTTGCTGATGTATCATGTTACTTATTTGCTGATGTATCATTTTAGTTACTTGCTGATGTATCATGTTAGTTACTTGCTGATGTATCATGTTAGTTACTTGCTGATGTATCATGTTAGTTACTTGCTGATGTATCATGTTAGTTACTTGCTGATGTATCATGTTAGTTACTTGCTGATGTATCATGTTACTTACTTGCTGATATCATGTTACTTATTTGCTGATGTATCATTTTAGTTACTTGCTGATGTATCATGTTAGTTACTTGCTGATGTATCATGTTATTGCCCATTTGCATTTTAGAAGTTACCTCATTATGTGATTTGTACTATTCAGCTCATTTGAGTCTCATTAACTATGAAAGGGGAAACACTGCAAATGCCTGGAAATCAGATGGCATCCATGCTAGACTGCCACCATGCAGTTGATTTTAATGAGGTGGGGCCTTCCTGTGGCCTGCATTGTCTATCACTTATATTCTGCTTTGTGGAACATTTTCTATTTTCAGTGCAACCCATGAAGGATGTAAGACCAACCTAAAGTTTCTTACTTATGTTATTGTGTGCCAATGTTGATGAATAACAATGCACTCCACTATATACCCTGCAGTGGTATCAGCATGACAGCTACTAAATGTTATGCAATGATTTGATCTCTGTGGCTCTGCCACATCTGTGTTGTCATGATGCATGGGTTTATATCACATGATCATGTTTTTATTTGTGTGTGTATATACTAACTTCTGCTGCCATCACCATTTGGGGATGGTGGTTGTGTCGGCCCATCTTTGTCTTCCTCCTGGTCATTACAATCATTTTCATCCTCGGCTGAAGCTTTGCCTAGTGTCTTGGATGGTCGGAGTTGTGTAGGCACACTGTAGGTATCCTGGTTTATTGTACTCAATGGCACCCACAACAAATATAATGTTAGCCATGTGAGATAATACTGCCTTGCTCCTTCTAAGGTGTCAAGATATCTGAAGTATGTCTTCAGCAGTCCTAATACAGTTCAACAACAGCTTCCCAGGTCTGACCATAGAAGACATTGTTATAATGATGTTCCACTAATCTACATGGATTCTACTAAGCGTTACAGCCAAAGCACAAGGCAGCATCCTGCATTTCCTCAAATAAATGTCATTTTTGGAGGGTCATAACTCATCAGGTAAAAATAAGATTTATGCATAACTATGTGTTCAGATTGCTACAATTTTTGAAGTAAATGCTGCTCTATTTAATTAGACAGATAACAATGATACATGTCAGACATGTCTGTTATGTTGATATTCTGCACACTGTCAGCCCACAAACCAAACATATTCATTATTAGTCCATCTCCACTGCAAATCACCTGGCAACTCAAAGAATGGGAGCCATTGCAGGTGATGAAGATATCCCTATGCAGACCAGCTGGTGACTAAATTGGAACGTCACGTATGTGCAGTTGGCATATTTGACTGAAAGGAAGAGTTTGACATCATAGATGTCTTGCACAGTTGTAACTGTCTCCTGTATGGTGTCAGTAAAACAAATACAATCCACCACATGTTGGATTAGCTCATCAAGTTACTTGTCCAGCAACCTCAAATGGATGATTTGCAGGATATCCATTTGAGGTACTGGAAATCTCCTATAACCGGAATGGAGAAGGCAAGAAATAACTTAGTATCCTAAGGAAAAGGTGATACACATATTCCTTAGGATACCATGATCTTTTGTAACTCATGGTTCCCTCAGTAGGAAACCACACCATACTGTTCAATAAGGACATGGCATGTCTGACAGTGTGACAGACATGAAGTCACTTTGGTGGCATAAGTCCCTGCATTGCCTGGAGTTTGTGACACTGGATCATGCAAACCAGCGTATCTCTCAACTGTCCAGATTTTTGCCTGATATTTTTCATCTGTTCCTCTTACAATTTGCTGTTTTCTGGCAAATTATCTAAGATTGTGGTCACTAAATAAAGAGAGACATTTGAAATTTAGACTTCATGTCTTTCAGAAAATGCATGTTAATCCAAAATGCTATTCTAGCAGCCTTTTTAAGTTTATAAGTGCAGTATTTAAAATCCGTCCTTGATTTTGGGTCTTTGTCTTCTATTATTTTTGGATTTCCAGAATTTTTGGTCTATGAGGTTGAAAAGTATATGAAACATTTTTGCTATAATTATCAACATTTCTTTTTTACATGCTAATATTATTCAGTGTGCTTTATATTTGTTGATCTCATATAAACAACATACTTTTTGATAATTCTGAATTGAATTGTGCATATTTCCTTGTTTATAACCATGTAAACCATTTCACTTACTGTACTGCATGCCCTGTTAAACTGGCTTGCACAAGTTTTGTATACATGAGAATCATGAAAACAGGCCGAACATAGCATTCAGACTGTTTCCTAATCTTAATAATTATTTATATACCATACTTAGAATATACATATTTTCTGAATGATGCTTATTTAAATGAATTCATGTGTTAAGAAGAGTATTAACCTGTAGTAATGATTACATTTCTGTATAATTGTTATGTTGGTGCACCTTCACCATTACCCTAAATTAATGTTTTTGTTCCAAGCTGATTAAAATAGTAATATGTGCAGGACTCACATCAACTGTTCTGAAAATAATAGTTTGACATAAAAAAAATGCAAAATGAAACTGGTATAACGCTGACTAAATGCAACAGCTAATAATGGCACCAGAAACACACATGAAAAAGAAACGTTAATATAAATGGCTTCAGTATATAAACAAACCAGCATTCTTTATTAATTTCTAAATTAGAAGTCTAAAGGGTACAAAAACATAAGATTTTAACTCACTCCTATCAGAGTTGTGTTTTTGAAATGTTCTCTATTTCTAAACAGACTATAATATCATTTTTCGCATTAAATAATTATCAGTTAAAATCATTTTGTTAATTATCCGTTGTACTGTTCAAGCACAATATTATTACACAGTATTTATTTATTTATTTATTTATTTATTTATTTATTTATTTATTTGACATTTGATTACTGGGAAAGTCTGACTGGGTCTAGGGAGACCCATTTTCAGCAGAGGCTTGGGGAAAAAAGTTCCAACTACACGTAAAAAGAAATATTAATACAGAAATTAGGATGGTAAAGACAGTAAAAGTATGCAATAAAGCATGCGAAGAACAGAATAAAGATATTAAGTTACAAGTAGAAACTATTACAATAAATATAATACATTATTATAGGAGGAAATTAGACTATAAGACACTAGTTATATTTTGATACTAGTGATAAACAGTGGAACACAAGAGAAGAAAACAGGGTAAGGGATGTGAAAGGGATATAGAGCAAGTAGGTTAAATGGGTCAGGAATGAGGGAAATAGAGCATAGTGGAATGAGCTAAAGTGAGAAAAATAAGGTAGTTGAGATATTAAGGGTAGTTGGATAAGGAGATTACAGAGGGAAGCTTAGGCCTTTTACAAATAGTAGATGAAAAAGGTGGAAAGTGGGAGAAGAAGGGAGAAAGGGAAGGAGAATTTGATATTGTGAAAAGGTAGTCTGGGGTAGTTTGAAAAGGATATAGTGTCAGGTAGGGTTAGAGCAGGTGGAAAGGGGGAGAAGAGGAGAGAAAGGGAAGGAGAATTAGATATTGTGAAAGGGTAGTTTTGGGTTAGTTATCAAAAGATATAGTGTCAAATAAGGTTAGAACAGGAACAGTTCCATGATCACAGGATCATAGGAGGTTACTAGGCTAATGGCCCTGGGGCCCTTACAAGCCTAGCCAAGAGTTTATCCCCAAAAGTAAACCTCAGTCAGCACCTGTCACCCCTGTCAATGAGGGACACAGCTGGAACCCCTGGGATGAATTTGTTGCTTCCCATCCACTCATCAAGGTTGTGCTTGAAGAGGGTCAGCAAGGTGCTCTGTTTGACATGTATGGGAAGTCTATTCCAGAGATGGGGCAGCATCTGCGAGACAAACCTGTCTCTCCAGCAAGTTTTGTTAATGTCACATATTGGTTTCAGGCCTTTTGAGCGGGTAGTGTGTGAGGAGTTAGACTTTCGGATATGGAGAATCTCTAGTAGGGCAGGGTCCGAGATTGCCTTGCCATGCTTTGCTTAAGTATTCCTTTAGAGTGATTTTAATTGAGTGAAAGTTAATGTTTGATCTAATGTTTGCAGGATGTTAATGATATTAATTTAGTAAGCACCTTGTCAGTTTTAGTAGCAATACTATCTCTTTAAGAGAAATACCTTTAATCAGCATCGCTAGAAGGCTATTGCAACACTTTGAAAAGCCTTTCTGTATATATGAAGCTTCTTTTTCTTTAACACAAAGATCACTATCTCCGTGATTTATTACTTGTTACATGAGTCAGAGGGGTCAAAGTAGTGTCTAGAATGAATGGCTTAAGAAACAAACAAACTATGACATATGTTTTTGTGTTTGATCATTGTGTCTCTCGAAATGCTTTTCAAAATTATCACCCAATTACAGATTTACAAATGGTTAATTAACAGGTTCCTGCTAAGTCTAGCTGTGTGCAGTAATTACCTGATTGTCACAAGCCTTTTTCATTTGATTTACAGAGAGTAACAAGGGTTGTTTGATAAACACACAATACACATTCTATGGAAACAAGGAAACTGAGGAACTAAATACTATTATTTTAAATTAGCTACAACCACACAGAAATGAAGTTGAAGGCATGAAGCAAATTTATGGCCTGTGACAACTAGATAGCTTGCAGGGAGCAATCCTCAAAGAATTACTGTATCTAGCAGAAGATAAGGCAGTGTGCCGAATGGATTTCACTCCTTTATGATGAGCTGATTAAATTATAAACTGCCTGAGGTTTTATAGTCACCAGGGTTTATGTAGATATTTTTTAAAATTGCAACAAAACTGGAAAAAGGTGAGCCTAGAAATACATTTCTGATAACTTGACAATGAAAACATAAGCTATTTTTATGCCCTTATAGTACTGCAGCATGCACATTTTTTATCATCTCTGATTTAGTTACAGGTTGTGGTGCATTCTGCATAGTGTTTGCATGTTCTCATTTCTGTACATGCCCTTTTTTCCTGAAGGTTTCAGTTTCCATTTTTTTCTGATGGCTTCTGTTTTCTTTTATTTCCCATTTGCAAGTAGCAGATAGGTAAGCCGACAAGGTGAATATTGCTGCTACCTTTGTATATATGCACGCTTTCTGTAATGGACTGCAGTTCTGTCCTGGATTGATTGCTACTACATGGCAACTGCATGATAGGCTAGACTTAGATTCCCCTAACCCTGTCTTGGTAAAAAGTGGGTAGTATGAATGAATGGTTAGAAATTCACATGATAAATTCCCAGTAAACACTTATAATTATTTCACATGACAAAGTAGGACAGACTGCAGAAACATAGTAATTACATTTTAGTGTGTCCTTTGAAATGAACAGGAAAAAAATTGCCAAGAAAGATGCTTTTGGTCAGAAAGCATGAAAGCATATGTAATAAATGGACAAATAATGAAACACATGACATCATGATAGATTAAATCCTGCAGACAATGTAATCAGGAAGCTGTATTCATAGCCATTTCAGAAATGAATTCCATTTAACATCTTTGCTAGAGACCTTGAAGAAGGATACTACGAAATATTTTCCTACAACTAGGCTACAGAAATATATCTAAGTGTATAAAATAAGCACAGAAAAATAATTGTAGCAGCCAGAAAACACATATAACAAGATTAAATAATGTAATTGCATGTAGATTTGGCTACAGCAGGGTGGCATCACTGCAGCATACCTCTCAGCTGTCCAGATTTTCATAGAACATACAGATTTTTGCCTCATATATTTGGTCTGTGTTTCTTAAAATTGTGCTTTTCTACCAAATCATTGGCAACTTATTGAGGATTGAATTCAGAATATACTGACAGACATGTAAGTTTCAGGCTTCATAGCATTAAAAAAAGTCAGTATAATTCAAAGCCTCTTATTCTCAGTGGTGGCTGGTGACTTCAAATCATGCGGGGGCTGCAGGAGACAGCTGAATGGGTGAGGCCAATGGGAAGGGGTGTGGCTAACTAGAAAGGGAGGAGCTATGCTCAAAACCACAAAAACTGGAACTTTAATGAAATACGCTGCCCTAGGTGCCAAACTGTCATTATGAGAGTCCAATCAAGACAAAATAAAGTGGAGAAGAAAAACAATATTTCAATGTGTGACAGCTTACTTAATATCTAGATGGAAACAAAAAGGTTGTGAGGCATGAAAACATAAATTATTTTTTAAATACATTACTGGAATGCCAGTCAAAGTCAAGTATAAGAAGAACAAGCAGCACTCAACTCAAACCACTTCTCCTTGCACTGCAGTTCTAATTATAATTTATATTCATCTTTATAAAAGTATCAAGTAACATGCTGAAAGTAGCAATCTCTGTGATACTCCCACTTGTAAAAATGTTTCTTATCCAAAAAAGACATGCTGTCTGACAACAACTATCTACTTGTTTCATGGGGAAGACAAGATCAAAGTAAAAAATGAACAGCAAACAAGCTCAAGATAAATTGCTTAAAGGATTACTGCACAGGATATGGACAACACATGATAGATTGGCATTCTGTTTAGTTTACGGGTAAAGCCTGCAAAGATGACTGCAAGTCTCCAACAAAGGTAATGAGCTTCTTAAAATACTGTAATCCTGTTCTTTATTACAAATTCTGTCATATACATTTTAATACCCAAGGCTTATGCGTTATCTAGTTATGTAAGTATTCTGTGCATGGCAACAGCAAAAAGGCTTTCAATGTTGGTAATCCTTTAACAGTATGCTTATTAAAGCTTACTTGCATCTTACAATCTCAGACAAGCTTACCTCATGGTCATGAAAGCATTTCTACTTAAACACAGAGCAATGGGCACTTTCTGAATAATAAGAAGCATAAATCAACATAGGTTCATAGGTTCATAGATTAGTACTAGGCTAACTGCCCTTGTGAGCCATTTTAAGCCTAGCTAATTATCCCTTGTGGGACTCAAACCCTGCACTTTGTGTTTGTAAGGCAAACACCTTAACCATTAGACCACCCTCCCAAGTGACAGTATAAAAATATGACAGAAAACCAGAACATTCTGCAAAATCAAGCAAGGACAGATGAAAAGCCACTGTAGTACTTGTGTCTAACTTGGATCGGGGATACTCTGCACACTTACACTGCATAACTGCTCCTTGTCTTGCTTGGACACATCCAGAGTCACTACATGGGGGAGTGGGGTGCAACAAGTATGTCACACTTTGAAATGTCTCTGGCTGACTGTGATGGCCCTGACACAGTTGTCATACTGCTCAACTCAGAGCAAGAAATCTGGACAAAGCCATACATAGAAGTGGGACAAAGGCCCGAAAATAACAATATTTAAATATTGCTCTTATAAACTTTCTAATAGAATAGTAGGTCTTACATTAGTATGAATTTTCTGAAGGGTATGACATCTGAAACTCAAATGTCTGTCATTATTTTCCAAATTCACTCTTTAATGATTTGCCACTAATTTGCCAGAAAACCACAATTTTATGAAAAATGGACCAAAAATGTGATGCAAAAATATAAAATAGCCACACAATACAGCTAGGAACCTGTCAAAGAAAGGACACTTTTTTAATATTAGTACAGTTAACTTGAGCAGCTGACAAAATACACAAATCTACATGCATTTCTGAAATAAAAGCAATCTTATAACTCTGATTATTACAGTTATTTATTAATTGTAAACCCTCCACATTTTCTTCCAAAATTGCCATTTTTCTGGAGGGATTATTAGAGGGAGAGGAACATTTTGAGCCAAAATCGGGGACAGTTGAAAGGTCTGGATATGCCTAATTCTATAAAGCAATTTATTTGAACGTACCTCTCAACCTGTTAACGCAAGAAATTTGGACACGGCCAAATATATTGAGGGATCATACAAACAGTACTAAAAATTGCTCTTGTATAAACTTAGTTGATAGAATAACAGGTATTCCTTTAGTATGCATTTTTCTGAAGGTTATGAAGTCTGAAACTCAATGTCTGTCATTATTTAGTGACTTAATTCCTAAATGATTTGCCAGAAAACCTCAAATTTTATGAGGAACAAACCAAAATAAGAAGCAAAAATCTATTAATTCTGTGAAAATCTGGACAATTGAGAGTTATAGTTCAACCAAGGTTGTCTTTGAGTTTGCCGCCCTTCCCCCTCACAAAATCATGGTCGAATGGAGCCTCCCCCATGCAGCCATTCCAATGTCCCTTTAGTTGGCTATTTCACCCCATTTACCATAAACACCATAATGTGCATACTGCTTTACTTCTATGATGATTTGGATTTCATTTGAAAGTTTTATTTTGCATTTTACAGCACAAACACTAAGACATCTGCTAAACAATGAAATGCAGTCTCACAATGAAAGTAGACTTAGCATTAAAACTTCTCTGCCTGTGAAAGTCACATTCATTGAAACAACATTAAAATCCACATTCAATGAAAATACATTTGGCTAGTATAAAGATTAACTTTGGGCTGTTTTCAAATGATTGGCCCCTTGCACACAAGACATACAAGCGTTGTGTGATACACCTTCCTGATTGTATTAAATTATATTCCTTGGATAACACAGTACAGTTGTTAGAGGGTGTTTTAAATGTATTGTTTTGAACATTTTTCCAGTAAACAATGAAACAAAATGCATGCACCAATAATGACAAAACTGCCCAATTGAAAACATTTCCATCATAAAAGTCTACTCAAACTTCTACAATCCACCAGTATCAGTAAATATGCACAATCTCTGTAGAAGTAAAAGTCATCTAAATAATTACACATTTAAGAGATCTGTAACTAATGAAGAGGTTGCTGCTAGCAAACAACTTTATATTTCATTGTTTCATTTACAAATAAAGTACCTGTATCTTTGCCAAAGAGGACATTCTTAGTATGGCAGCATTCACCCCCTGTGGGAGTAGAACCCACAGCCTTCTGCATCAAAAGCAAGTACACTACCTGTTGTGCTATTAACACTGCAAACAGACTCACAATAAGCAGCACTAAACTTCTCTTCCCCTGCAGCTCTCAGCTCCTTGTAAAATCTACTTGATACTCAACTGTATCTCTCAACTTTGCAGCACAAGAAATCTGGAAAAAGCAAAAATTTATTGAGGGAAGGCAAAAGCCCAAAAGCCAGGGACACAATTTAAACATTGCTTGTATAATCTTGGAAAGTTGCTAATATAAAATGCTATGTTACCACCATACATTGCACTGCCAAGTCTTGAACCCAGGACCCTGTGCAAAACAGTCAGAGCAACATATCACTATGCCAAATCAGCTGTTTTATGAAAGAGAGGAAGATTGAAACTTAAATGGCTACCATTTAGTGAATTTGGTTTTCACCATAGCTGCCAACCTCTTAGCACAAAACACCTGGAAGAAGCCAATAATGGGGGGATACAGTCCCAAAAGTAGGGACACATTTCAAATATTCATCTTATAAACTTAGAAAATTGGTAGAATAAAATATTTTATGTTACTATGTACTTTCTGAAGAATATGAAGTCTGAAATTCAAATGCCTGTCAATTTTATTTATTTAACATTTATTAACTAGGAAAGTCTGACTAGGAACAAAAGCCACTTTTCAACAGAGGCCCAGGGAGAAATACTGCAGACACATGTCTTTGTAACAAGGGAGGACACTAGAGCAAGTCCACATACAAACACAGGGAGGACATGTAGACTCCACACAGAAGGCACCCCAGCCAAGAATCAAACCAGATAATCTCTAGCTGTGAGGCAACAATGCTACCACTGCACCATCAACTATTTAAGGAATTAAAATTTCAGAAACCACAGATTTTATGAGGAACAGAACAGAACAAAATATGAGGCAAACATCTGCAAAAGTTTCACAAATGGTGGTGCCTAGGGAATTCAGGCTCTTGCTACCTGCACCCAGGGTACAGGGTCAAGCCTGAGGTATTCTCTAACCACCACCAGCAGGTATCTTGAGTTCTCTCTATAGCCACCAGTATGAATCAACTAGGGCATTGCACACACACACCTTTGCTTCATTCTGTACCTGCAATAATCCAAAACTGTTCCATCCTGATGATAAAATAATCCTGAGTATACACACACCTTCGCTTCATACTCTACCTGCAATAATCCAAAGCTGTTCCATCCTGATGATAAAATAATACAAAGCTGTTCCATCCTGAGTATCTTGGCTTGTAAAAGCTGCTTGTCTGTGTTCACGCTGGAATGCATACTTCTGGTTTCCCGGTTCCTGTTTGTGAACATTCCAAGACTGCTGACCTTGTAGTCCAATCCCCTTCTAGTCTATGTGGTTAGCACTGCATAGACTTCTGGGGCATCAGCAGTCTTCTGCCTTCTTCCTGAATCCAGACTGGTAGGCAGCAGTCTGGATTCACTTTCTATGTGAGGTTAGGAGGATTTATCAGATCGTACTATTGTGGTTCACAGCTGGGGGGGGGGCTGCAGTCCTGCAGTCTGATATCACGAGCCTCCACTGCTTATTCTATCAACTCTCTAAGTTTGTAAGAGCAATATTTAAAAATTGTCTTTATTTTGTGGCCTTTGTTCCTCCATTATTTATGGCTTGAGCACTCAGAAGCTGACCCTTAATAAGAAATTGCATACAGAGCATGTATGCAGGTTACTAGCACTCAAATTTCTGTGGGATCTAAGCCATGACCAGTGATCATCTGCTTCCTCTTCTTGTAGGGTAAAAGAAATGGAGCTGCATGCAGTGTGGTCGTGTTCTTCTCCTTTAACCTGTCTATATCAGAAAATCTGTTTTAAAGATGATTATTCCAAGGTTGCAATTGTGAAAAGTATATGGTGATCATTAATTCAAACGTTTAAACAAAAGAAAATTAAAGATGCTACACTATCCCCAGCACAGCTTAAAATCATGATTGAAGAAGGGTTACCAATATTCTAGCTTCAAGACCAGGCTTAAGACTACTTGCAATAGAAGAACATACTCTGTAACAGCAAAAAAGATGGAGTGTGATACTGAAAAGGAGAACAGAAACAGGCAAATTCGTGCAATAGCCATGTCCTCTCCTTGTCCAAAGTCACTGAATAAAGAATAACTGGACACTTCATCAGACATGTCTCCGCAGAAAGGTCTACTGGCTTGAGTGAGCTTTGTGGTAGTTATGGTGTACGCAACATATATTCTCTAATTGTACATTTTATTGTTAGGTTTGCAAAGCTGAATGGATATAAACTAAAGTCTGTAGAATCATTCATAAAGTGGCTCACCTTAACACTGTAGCTGTGTGTATTCCATTGATGGTATGAAATGCAATACTATGGATGTTATTTCTAAACATGGTATAAATGATGAAAGCTTAGATTATGCCTTTCTCCTACATACAGGATACAACACTTTGAATTATAGATTTTTTCACCTATAGATCATTCAGGTGAAAGTACACACCACCACCTCTGAAATGGCTCCTCTTATGAAAGGAGTTCCCCAGGGTTGAATGTTAGTCCTTTTGCTATTTTCCATATTTATCAGCAAATTCAGCAAACTCCCATCTGGTCACCCTCCAATACCTCAAATTCTTTTTGCAGATAGCATGGTCATCTACAATTCAAACAAATCCAACTGTATTATATAAATTCAGCCCCAAGATTTCTCCCAAACCCTCAACCAAAGACTAATAGGTCAGGAATATATACTCAGTCCCTCAAAAAATAAAAGCAATGCTATTTGAAACCAAACAAACATAAACAAAGAGCCCAGCTTCCTTAATATTAAAGATGTTAAAAGTGCCACCATATAAACTACAAGATCCTTCAAATATCTTGGCATTTGGCTAGACCAATCTCTTAGCTTTCAACTGCACATTTGAAACACATGCAAAAAGATTGACACACTGCTGTTCTAGGAAAACAAGCTATCACCACTTCTGTCCAAGCCAGCCAAAGCTACCATAAGCAAAGGAATACTCTTATCTTAACTTGAATATGAACTACCCACAGTCGCTACAGCCTCAAATAAAAATGTCACCATCTTGCAAACCATCTCCAATAAATTCTTCCAGTTCATTACTAGCATCCCCATTAATGAACACCACCACCTAACTGCTGCTAATGCTAAATGGCTCACAGTATATCTAATAGCCAGCCTCCTTCTTGGATCACTAATTCACAAAGCACTCTCTCCTGGGACATCTTCTCTCACTCATAATCTTTACACTAAACCCCCCACATATAACCTCTGGGGTATCTCTCAGTCACTGCACTGATCATGTATTCTTCATCCTACCACCTAACCTATGGGACTCCACTCCCACTCTCAAGCAGAGACATCTAAATCTACTCAGCTGTCAGACAGCACCTCAAGGAACACCTCTTTACCCAAACAAAGAGCAGCTGCACTCACACAGGTCATGTTACATGAACCCTGAAGCTTTCTCACACCTCTTTATCCATATTTCATCCTTCCTTATCTCCTCTTGTCATCTCTTCACTTATTGACTCTCATTCATCCTACCTCCCTCTTCTCTTTGCGTTTCTCACTTCTCCTCTTTCTACCCCTCTTCCCTCTGCATGCCTCTCTCGCTAAATCTCTGTCTTCTCACAGTATCCTTTCCTGAAACTATTCTTACTTGTCTCTTCTGTCTTTATACCTCTCTGTTTAATAGGTTCCTCGGTTATTAGGTGCATACTAGGCTAACAACCACTAGTGCCCTTAAAAGCTTGGCCATTCAACCCAAATGTGACCCACAAATTTTATTTATATTTGATATATATATATATATATATATATATATATATATATATATATATATATATATATATATATGGGATTATTTACTGACTGCCTTTATCCATCACAGACATAGGAGCAAGACCAGGGGTGAATTCTGATTACCCATCCATTGCTCCAAGGTGCAGTGAAGTAGAGATATGGAAGAACTCTGTTTCACATGGATGGGAAGTCAGTTCCAGACAATGGGAATTCTCTGAGAAACATATCTGTCTCCCCAACATATCATATTTTTGTTGCAAGGAAAATATAGATCTTTTAACCTAGTAGTTCTGATGGCGCTTGTTTTGATGATGTGGAAAAGAGTCATAAAACAGGGTCCAGGGATGCCATATATGCCAGGCAAAGATCACCTCTCAGAAGTCTGCATAGTACTGAGTACAGAGACAGGGCTTTGAGACGATCAGCATAGGACATTGTGTTTATTCCATTTGCTGCATGTGTCTAGTCAGGCATGTACCAAAGGGGGCATTAAACTATGCAGTGGGTCTGATGAGGGCTGAGTACAGTGGCATAATGACCTCTCTGGACCTAGATGCCATGCCATTGCTTATAAGTTGAGCAAAATGGAAGGACTTTCTTACTACCTTGGACACATTGGTCATATACTAGGTTACTGTCTACAAGAGTTCAGAGATCCCTGACTAGTGAATCAATGTTTAAGGATATTTTATTGATGACATAATTACTCATGGTGGCAGACATCCCAAAAGGTACTATAATGCATTTCTTGGTATTGAGTTTTAAGCCATAGTTTTGGCACCAAGCATTTGTCTGTATTTAACGACTGATTCCAGTTTGCAATTGTCTGTGAACTTGGTTAACCAGAGACTTTAGCCATTTTCTTTGACATGCAAGAAGTAGATGCCAAAGAGGAGTGGACCTAGCACAGAGGCATGGGAGACTCCACTGCTGTCCAGCCTCTTTGTGGATGTAGTCTTGCCTATTTTAACCTCCTGGGTCCTATCAGTGAGCTAGCTATCCAGTGTATTATAAAGGGGTTTATACTTAGTTCTGTAAGATTGTTGACAATGTCTGAGATGGGTATTTTATCAAATGCCTTAATCAGATCTAGGTAAGCAGTTTACATAGTTTTCCCTTCATCTATTGCCTTAGTGACCTTTTCAAAGAAGTGTACCAGATTCAGTAAGCATGGCCTTCCCTTGACAAAGCCAAACGGGGAAGGATCCAGTATCTGGAGGTCTCCTATGTCCTTGATAATAATTTCCATAATCATTCTTTACATGGCTTTGCAAATAAGACTGATCAGACTAATGGGTCTGTAGTTTCCAGGATCTGTTGAAAGCCTTCCCTTATGAAGTGGGATGATTGTCACAGTTCTACATTGATGTGGCACAAGGCATATTTTAAAACTATAGTTATATAATGAATCCAGGAGTCCTGATAAGTCATATTTTAGACTATTCAGGAAGTGTCATGGGATGTTATTGGGGCCTTTTGAGGCTGTGTTCTTGGCTTTAGTGAGTGTAGCCAGTACATTCTCCCTAGTTAGAGTTGGAGTGGGTTATGTTTGAGGGTATTATTGGGAGGATGGTTAGGAGTGAGATGGGGGTAAAGTTGGAACTGAATTTGTCTGCTAAAAGGTTCACTATGTTACCAGGCTCAGCATTGTTTCTAATCTTGTTAGCACAGAAGATATTTGCACTATATTGCTGTTTTACATGTTACAGTTTTATAGACCATTCTACAGAGAAAATTTGCTTTCTAGGTGTTTGCTGTTATACAGGGTACTGCTAACTCACACATACATGCAAAATGTAGAGCAGCATAGAAAGTACATAAAACTAAACAATGAGTCCTGTGGAGTATTTTGGTGTATTTCCCCACTCAGATATACAGCAGGCAAACAACTCCTGCCTCAAGATTAATAAATCCAGTCTATTGATGTAAAAACACAGTAGAAGAGACCCACAAGTGCAATGCTAACATAAACCACTTAAACAACTAGCTGGAAATCCCTTGCTGAAGGTAATTTCAAGACAATAGCAGTGAAAGGAAGAGCAACCTTTTTTTTTTTTACAAAAAAATCAGTGAAATGCTAACATAAAAGCAAGAAACAAAAATGATCACTCAAAACAACATAAGTGCGATTTAACAATCAAAGGTACATATAACATATGAGAAACTGATGGCTCCAAAGAATAGGGGAGGTCTAGACTTACCGGATTTCGAAACTTATTACTTGATAATTAATGCCAACAGAATTTTAAGGGCGATTTACTTTGATAGAAGCAGCCTGAAATGGGCACCCAAATGGCTGGTCTTAACCTATAGACACGTAACTAGAGTGGGAATTAACTGTAAAGCTCTACCCTTTCTGAATAGAGGAACACTCAGTAAATATGACTTAATGGAACATATTAAAAGCTATGTAACTTCAATTCAAAATCTTTTTACTTCATTAAACCTACTAAAGTATATGATGGTGTTTCAACCATTCCTCAAGAACCCAAATTTAGTAATCGGGAATAAATTGATAGACTTACAGAAATTCCCTCTAATAAAGGATTTAATCATATTGGATTTCTACCCCTTTCTTGGGATATCAGTTCATGATATTTTAAAAGAGAAAAGTCTTCCTATTTCCTATCTAATTATCATGAGACACCTAAAAGATCTGGCTATAAATTATTTTAATAACTTTGATTTTAAAGAAGAGGAATTAAATATATGTCGTAATCTGTGCGAAGCTCTGATACAAGATAAAAAATATATAACTATCTCATATAAACTGATAAAAGAGAAGAAATATAATAAACATATTCTTTTATCGAATTATTGGAGGGAAAAATTAATATTAGTTGATGACAGCAAGATCTTGGAAGCATTTAATCTAACATTAAAGTCTGTGTCCCTCCAAAAATTACTATTCACACAATTGATGATATTTAACAATGCTTACTATACCCGTCTTACTCTTCATAAATTTGACTCAAAGAACTCGCCTAAATGCCCATATTGCATAGACCAGACAGCTGACCTGTTTCACATGTTTTGGAGTTGCAAATGCATTTTTAAACTTTGGAATTCGTTAAAACTTCAATTACAGAAACTGGGATACCAACACTCAACACTCTCTTGGGAATTTATGATCCTACATATTCCTCCAGATAATTTAGACAAATCAAAAAGGATCATAATCATGAATATCTGTTTATTAATGAAATTATACATAGCTTCAAAATGGTTGAAACCGACCCAGACATCGTGGGAAAATTTTAGAACATTAGCAATAAGACACATATTAGCGCATAAATTGTTAATCAATGACCATAAGAAAAGCATAAATAATGTTAAAATATGGGAGCAAATCTTTAATATTGTGTTGGCCTAGAGGTTCTTATCCACTATTACTCAGGACATATATTTATAAGACGGATTCATTCTTAGATTAGATATAGGGTGTAATAATAATACAGACTGTTGGCTTTTTCATGTTGTATTTCCTTTTTAATAATTTGTATTAATATATAATGTTTATGTAACTTTTGGAAGCAATCATGTATATATTGTATATACTTATAGTGTGTAGTTATGTAATTGAAAAATAATAAAAGATGGATTATTGAAAAAAAAAAAAACAATCAAAGGTACATAACTTCGTCTGAATGGCAATGGATACAAGTTGAACACGTCTGGAGTGTAGGCTGGTACTAAAAGCTTTACTGAGCTCCATGCAAATGTGCGGGAGACAGTATTTAATAAATGAGGCTTACTCAAGATCAATATTTGTTTGATGGGTGGGCACTAAGTATCATGGGTCTATGGAAAACAATGTGTGGGAAGACTACATAAATAGCTTATTCCAATGAAAGAGGGGAGGCATGGACTTTGGAAATCAGAGAATCACAAGGGATAGAGGGCAGAGACACTGCTGTATAAAACAACAGCAGAAGGGAGGGGGTCTTGGCAAATTTTCAAGGAGCAACCAGGTTAGCTACAGAGGTTAGCTATCAAATAAAGGTAAAATTGGAATTCTTTCTGAAACTTTAGCTTACTGTGTTAGTGGGGGATGGGCAGACACAGAACACAAGCAAGTAAATAACGAGCAGAATATAAAAGCACTGAAACGCAAACTAGAGCAGAGGCAATTCTCTCACTATTTAACTTATATTACAATTTAAGGCATGAGACTATGCAGAAATTTACCAGTAACAATGTTTATTGAAATCTGCAGTAATACATGATTAAGGCACAAATGTAGTTGTATGCAGTTCTGCCACAACTGTGAATTAAACTAGAAGACTTTGGCCCAGCAGGGTTTAAAATACACATAGCTTCTACAAGTAATTCTACTTCTGAAATAGAACAGCAGAATAATGCAGAAACATAATCTTCCCACAACTGCTAATTAAAATACAAGACTAAGGTCCAAGAACAAACTAAAGAATGCAATCAGATGAAAGAGAGCAGAAAACTACAAAGTAGTATCACCACACAGTTCAGTATAAGTGCACTTAAATATTCAAACAGAATTAAAATAATTAAAATCATATAATTTTCTTTCCTTTTTTGAAAAGCTTGTTATTCACAATTCAACACCTCTCCAAGTCTTGGATAAAATATAATGATATGTCTCTATTCCTGTAGCACAAGCTATCTCAGTCATTATGGTTATAGCTTATCCTAAATGCTCTAGTAAGCATAATTCCATTTTTCATTCTATGTTTTGACTTTGTAAACTAACTTCTTGAAGTAAATATTGTAGCATACTTTTGCAGCCGTAAATATGTATATGGTTTATAGTATGTGGTTGTATCTGTAAGTATGTTTTGTTTATTTCTTATGTGTTCCTATTCAGCCAGGCATTGCCTACAAATGGTCCATTGAGATCAGTGCACTACTGCAGTAAACAAATATAAATAAATAAAACAAATAAATAAATAAATGCACAAAGCCAGTTACTAAGGAGTGATGGCAACTAACATTCTGGACTTATTATTAGTTTTGGGTCTTGAACAATGTAGGACAGACTTCCAGACTTACCCTCTAACTACAGTTTGAAGGCTTCATTCTGGTAAATACTGGGGTTTCCTAACATGAGAGTCATGATTGGTATAGTGATGCTACCTAGTGCACCCTAAGGTAATGAATGGAATAGGTTTCAACAGTTGTGAGCAAATGCAGACTGGATTGTGCACATGTTTGTTTGCACCCTCTTTTAAAGCATTTTGCTGTCATGATCAACTTAATCAGATAGTTTCTAGTAACCTTTAAACCCCTTTCATAGATATCCCATAATGACTCACTGTTTAGTAACTATGCTTTTAATGCTGCTGACTCTGCAAATTATTGCTGAACATTACTGTTTCAAAGATTATAATCATCAGATGTTCACTACTCAAAGTGTTTATTACATGAATCTGGTTGGTGAAAGGGCAAACAAAATTGTGTATTTCATTGGAATATATTTGTTTATTCTGTTAGCCTTCTATTGGATATATTATTCATCCTATACCTTCTCCTGCCTACCTACAGACTAGGCCATGGAGAACTGAAGATGTGCCTTCCATGATCTTGGAAGTTATTGCTTGCAGTCCGTACATATTATAAATGGAGTTGTTTTTCCCTGTGGATGAAATTTGTATAGCTATCAACTTTTTAGTGTTTTGTTGACTAGGTATGTGTAGTTTTGAACAGTTTGTTCTTTTATCTGGTAGGAGATATTAAGATCAAAGAGTAGTTGTTTTTCTCTCAAGACACATGACAGGGGTTATATATTTCTGAACAACAAGGTTACTGGATGTTTAAAATTAATAGCAGGTAAGCTATTCACATCTGAGGGCTTTCTTTGAGCTGCAGCAACTGTAATCTTTACTTAATATTGTAAATTATTAACATTGTCTTCCATTTTCTCCCGCCACAAATGTGGGTAAACAAACATCGCTGGTAATTCCAGGGTTTCATAGTGATTTCAGTTTTGAGTCAAGTAGACTTGACACCAGTACAGAGGCAAATCTTAACTTTCCCAGTGTAGCATAACTGAAACCAGTATGGGTGAATCAAGTTTGACCTTCAGAAAATTATTCCAGAAGCATTGTAAATATAGTAGGAGCTATAGGATTCATATATAAACTGCCTTATTAATCAATACCAATGACCTAAAGATCATTCACTGTCTCTTCTCAGAGCACATGGGACTGAGGATGGATTTAGCTAAATTAGCCTCATAGCCACACAAGGAATGCAAGCTTGCATCACAGTTTTACAAGGACACTTGATTCTAAAGAAGATATTGAAGTGCAGTAGATCAGCATGTGTAATGGTAATGCACACAGCTCTCCCCAGATCTTGAATATTGAAATTAAATTGATTAAATATTTTGATGGACAAGTGAGTTCTATAGAGTCAACAAAAACAACACCATTACAGCATTTCAGACCAGTTTCTTATTACAAAGGTTTATTTTATGTATTTATTTATTTGTGCATATATGTATAAATTAAAGAAAATGAGAAAAGGAACAA
This sequence comes from Protopterus annectens, assembly GCF_019279795.1. Taxonomy (NCBI): domain Eukaryota; kingdom Metazoa; phylum Chordata; order Ceratodontiformes; family Protopteridae; genus Protopterus; species Protopterus annectens. Next base: position 1,976,933,772 of record NC_056725.1, on the reverse strand, counting down.
GGCCAGTCAGATCCAAGCTCGACAGTATTCCAAGTTAATATGCAGGGGATCTGAAGACTCGATTTAAGAGATTAGACCTGATGGAAAGAGCACGAAAAAAAACATGTACATCAGTTTATGATATTGTCCAGGAGGTGGTATCAAAATATTCAAAATAGTAAGAAGAAACACAAAAATGGATGTATGTGGAGGCTTTAGAACCGGTGAGGGAAGAAATAGAAGAAAACATTAGTGACAGAAAAAAGCACGTCAAACTGAGTGCACAGTTTCAGAGACTAGCAAGGACAGATAATGAGGATTATTTAAATAAGCAACTCAAATAGTTGGAAGAAGACAACAGTATGAAAAGGTAAGACATCTGTTCAAGAAGACTGGTGATACTGAAGGAAGCTTCCAGGAAAATTGCATATTGTAAGACAATGGCGAGATAAATCTAACTAAAACCAAAGACAATTAAACAAGGTAGCAGCAATATACAAAAGAAGTAGATAGAAAAGGTACTATTATACTATCACTTGGAATTTGTCAACAAATTTGGAAAATGCAATAGTGACCATTGAAAGTGAAACAGTCAATTTATTTCAATCTTGCAAACTGGCAGTGCAAGACAGTGCTGAATGTTTTAAACAATTGCAGTTATTTCATATGCTAACAAAGTAATGCCCATGATCCTGCAAGAACTGATCTATATATATATATATATATATATATATATATATATATATATATATATATATATATATATCTTGGTGTTAGAAGGGGAAATACATAAATAAATAAATTTCCAACATCCGCTGGATAATGGGGATGGAAAGAAGTCCCAGAAATTAGTTTATTTCTTCTTTATTGACCCCTCTAAAGCATTTGCTTGTGTGGATCATAGCAAGCAATGTCAAGTTCTTAGAGAAATTGGGATACTAGGTCACCATAATTGTTTCCTGACATATATAATCGGTTCAAGAAGAAACAGTTAGAACTGAATGTGGAATAACTGACTGATTCTAGATTGAGAAAAGAGTATGACAGGAGTATGAAAAGAGCATGAAAAGAGTATGACAAGAGTATGAAAAGAGTATGACAAGAGTATGAAAAGAGTATGACAAGAGTATGAAAAGAGCATGACAAGAGTATGAAAAGACTATGGATGGTCACCCTGCATATCTAATTTATAGTTTGAGTATATCATGGTAAATGTTGGGTTAGACAAGTCAAATGTTTGACTCAAAACTACCTGGAGAAATAGAAGCAACCTCAGGTATGCAGGTGGTACCACTTTTGAGAGCTTGAAGTGAGGAAGAGATGAAAATCCAGTTGATGATGGTGAAGGCAAAAATTTCAAAATTGTCTTATTATTCAAAAAATGTAAAATTATGTCATGTTGCTCTTCCAGTTGTTTACAAATGTGTGCAGATAACAGTGACAGATCTTATTTTCTTGGGTTCTAAGGTCTGTACAGGAGGTGATTGCTGCCATAAAATTAAAAGATACATGCTGTTTCTGAATGAAAACTATGGAAACTCTGTTTGCTTTTAAGAAGGAAAGTTCTGACAAATCTGGATATCAAATATATTACATTGTCATCAAAGATATGTATTACCAAACCTCAGGAGTGATATATGGGTGTGAGAGTTGGACTATAAGTAAGGCTGTGGTCTAAAATCTAATGCTTTGGAAGTGAGGTGCAGCAGAAGTTTTTTTGAGAATTCTGATAACTGCGAGAGGAACAAGTCAGTCAAAACTTAAGGCAGTAAAGTAAGACTGTTAACTGGTATGTCTAATAGTAAATGTAGTGGCAAGCTTCTCTAGGAAAAAAACATTGATGTTGAGAAAGATCAAAAGTGAAAGAAGAAGGGGAAGGCAAAAGTCATGGCAGATATAATAAGTGAATTAATGAATACAAATTTGCATGAACTTACCAAAAAAAAAAAAAAAAACAGTCCTTAATAGACAGGTGAAGTGTGTTACATTCCTTGAGGTTATGAAAAGCTGGACTTCACTAATGAATAAAGAACAACTACAACGAAACCAGCAACTTTCCTAAACAGACCATAACTCAAATACCATGATGTAATGCTACATGTCTACAAATGATTGTTTAGATGATGCAACTATCAGTATAGGCACTAACCCCCCCCCACACACACACACACATTATTTTAAAAATTGAGAAGCTAAGGCAACTGTAGTTTTCTGAGGGAATGCTTAGTAATTCTTAACGAATATTTTGAGAAACATCTGATACAATGGATACTTCAATGATATTTTTCAAAATGCTCCCTTATTGAGGGACCAGAGGCATTGAAATACCCATTAGTTAAATGTGGGTTAATCAAATGTATTATTAAACTGAACATTTTCAAAACACCATGCCCAGATAGCTTGCCCATGGAATTATATAAGGAATATTCACCACCTGCACTTGGTTTTCTTTGGCAAGCACATATATGTCTTAGACAAACAGATTTATCCATGTAAACTAGGCTTTAATTTCTGCTATTAAGAAAATTAATAAAGATCCAATATACTCAAACAGATATTAACTCATTGAATCTGCAATGAAACATGGATCACTTCTCACCTCCATGAGTCATAAAAATCAAACAAAGTTTGCAAAAGGTCATTAGGCATGAATGCATATTTGGTATGTTTTTCAATGGTTAGAAACCCCACCCTGGCCTGTCCCTTCAGTAGATGCTGAGAAAGTATTTGACTATCATGAAAGCTGCTATTTTTTATACTGTTATATGGGTTATGTATTTTCCAGGTGCACCAGTAGATAGGGTAGCTTGTTTTAGGGGCTTCTAAGGTAAAAAGATGGGTGCAGCAAGATTGTGCCTTGGCTTCAAATTCAATAATTGTAATTATTGAAACTTTAAGAGGTTTGCAGATGACCTAGTGCTGTTTTTTAATATATCACCAGCACTCTGTTCTGTTAGCATGATAGATAATAAATGGGGTATGGTAAAACGCTATACGTTAAATCCATGAATTTAATTATGACATTTGGGAAATTTTGCCCCTTATCCCATTCTTAAAGCTTATCATGGTTTTGAAAGTAGCTCTCCCAGTATACAATATCTTGGAATAAAAATGCCAACTACTATAAAAAATACTAGACAGAATCCAGTGGAAGATGAATAAGGAGTTAAATAAATAGACAGTGTGGTATCTGTCAATAGAACTTAGAATCTTTACAGTAACAAAAATGCTTTATTTTCTTTTTTTTTTTCCATAATAAATTTTTATTTAAATATATTTTCCAAAAACATTACAAAAATACAATAAACATCACACACATAATACACTATAACTACTACAAACCATTTATACAATATCTACATGAAATGCTTCCTATATTTAATATATTCCTAAAATCAGTATCATGCTAATATAATATTGAAGACCTTTTCCCATATTTTCGGGTTAGAAAATGCTTTATTTTCTAAATTTCTTTGTTTATTAAAGAGCCTCCTAGCTGCTTTAACATACAAGCAATTAAGAAAATGGGACAGTGGCCACTTTCTGTCATATGAGCACCATTACAGCTCATGA